>NW_025943952.1:0-432 GCF_000764305.2 Hyalella azteca | reverse complement strand
ACTTTCAGGTAGAACAATTAAAATCGGTCGGGAACTGTATTAGCACTCAAAAGAAACGGCAACGAAAATTTTGGACTTTTTAGCGCACTTTCTCATTTATATTAAAAATACACTATTGTGCATTTTTTTTGTGTCCGTCTGTCTGTCCGTGATTTCACGTTTTCGTCGACGAGAAAATGCGCTCTCTGTCTCTCACTGCAGTGAGTGCTGAGTTATATTTTTATATTATCACCGATCTAGGAGTTAAGGGGACCGGGCTGCCCCCGGAGAAACTTCTACAGTTATTATCCGATCATCATGAAACTTGACATACATACTTAAAATGTAAAAGGAAAATCATTTTGCTCGTACGAATTTTTCGAAAAAATTGATAGAAAACGTGAAATTCATAGAAAACGGCTAAAAAGGGGTACTTTAGAAAATCTATCTCCT
>NW_025943951.1:0-2018 GCF_000764305.2 Hyalella azteca | reverse complement strand
AAGACTGCAAGACTCGAGGTGGTCGGTGAGTACGGCGATCTATTGGGCTGTCTTATTTCTATCTCATCTACTCTAGTGTCCTTAATTCCTGCCGTATTTCCATCTCATCTACTCAGTAGTGTCCTTAATTCCGGCCGTATTTTCATCTCATCTACTCTGTAGTGTCCTTAATTCTTGCCGTATTTCCATCTCATCTACTCAGTAGTGTCCTTAATTCCTGCCGTATTTCCATCTCACCTACTATTTAGTGTCCTTCATTCACCCATTCATACTGCCTTACTGTCATTACGTATATTGTCAGAATATCAAGACCGCTTATGATGAAATGGGAATATTATAATGCTAACTACAATGATTATAATTGAACTTATTACCTATACCCTCAAACTACCAACACAACATAAGACGATGGCAGAATCTTGCAAGCGAACTTATAAACGAACTCATCAGACCTGCCGGACTCGCCGCCGCTGCTGTCGCCGCTGCAGGCCGTGTACGAGCTTCATCAGCAGGTGCAGCTCAACTGCTCTTCTGTTAACGCCTACCCGCCTCCTACGCTCGTCTTCTTCATCAATAGCGAACCTGTACGTACAGTATACTTTGCTCTCACTAAAGAGATAGACTTTTAGAAACTTGTATTATCCTGCATTATCCTTCTATATTTAGAAATTTCTATTATCCTGGATTATTCTTCTATATTTAGAAACTTTTATCATCCTGGATTATCCTTCTATATTTAGAAACTTTTATTATCCTGGATTATCCTTCTATATTTAGAAACTTTTATTATCCTGGATTATCCTTCTATATTTAGAAACTTTTATTATCCTGGATTATCCTTCTATATTTAGAAACTTTTATTATCCTGGATTATCCTTCTATATTTAGAAACTTTTATTATCCTGGATTATCCTTATATATTTAGAAACTTTTATTATCCTGGATTATCCTTCTATATTTAGAAACTTTTATCATCCTGGATTATCCTTCTATATTTAGAAACTTTTATTATCCTGGATTATCCTTATATATTTAGAAACTTTTATTATCCTGGATTATCCTTCTATATTTAGAAACTTCTATTATCTTAGCTTAGATCCTAGCATCCTCAGATTAATTTTATTAACTTCTACAATCCTTTATAAAATTCCTGATAATACGGGTCTTGAGGACAAATACAATTAAACAGGTTTTAAGGTTTAATACTACTAAATTCTGGAGGAATTGTTTCAACAAACTGCTACGATCCTTTAGACTGCTATCCTGAACGCTTCTGAGGAAATGGGTTTGAGACTCGTATTATTTTTGTACAATTATAAGCGTTATTGGTTTTCTTGAATAAATTTAGTAAGTCAGTGGAGGTGTCAATATTTAAGTTCATCGAACGGCAGGCAATTCAGCATCAGAGCTAAATCAGTCACTTGAATAATTAAATTCCTCTTCGCAAAATTTTGACTGTTTCTGAAACACATACGTGCAATGATGATCAATAGTTAGACACAGTATGGCTTGGATTTTATTTACTGCGTCTAAGGACATGTGATCTGGTCTCTACAAAACTGATCTCTCTCTTATGTACGGAGAATGATCCTTTCAACATCATATCGAGCCCAAATCCTTAAAGTGTAATTTTGTAACCAACTCCAAATTTAGTTAGCTACGTATAGTTTTTTGCTTGTATGGTCATAGGTACGAGAATCTTTCTCGCGAACCGATCGTCATTGGCGCAAGTTAACCCGGTCTTGATGGCCTCACAGGATTTCAAAATTATGTTACACCCTTTGTTGTGGCGCAGGTTAATACGGTATGGGTGGCTTCATAGGATTTTAAAATAACGTTGCACCCTCTGTTATGGATCAGGTTTACCCAACATGGGTGGCTTCACAGGATCAATAACGTTGCACCCTCTTTTATGGTTTAGGTTTAACACGTTGACTCCGATTGCTTCATCTTGTACTATTATTTCATTTTTTGTACTTTTTTTAAGCAGGGTTGCCAGACGGTCATTTTTTCCGGAC
>NW_025943950.1:0-503 GCF_000764305.2 Hyalella azteca | reverse complement strand
ATAATTTAAATCACTTTTCCTGTTAAGTTTGTGTACTTACATACATTAAAATACGATTTTTCAAGTGTACGAATATTTTTTTCCCCCCACTGTATGTTTCTTCTTTACAAAATTCTTCCTCGGTCTGTACAAGAGGAGCGCTCCAGTTAGGAGGATCTGCTCCGCCGCGCCACTAACGCTGTAACATCGTCGATTGCTGGTTGATTACTTTGATTACATCTGTAGTGACTCAATCATTACCCGCACTATCATTTCTTGTGAATGTCGTAATTATTTTTATTAACTATTCAAACTCCTTAATCACCAATTTCTATAGCTATTCGCAATTCAATTACCTATAAAACTTGCCAATTACTTGATTAGGAATAGGAATAAATTATAAACAAGAATAGGAAACTAGGACTTATGGGGAAAAACACATGTCGTCACGAACATTCAAGCGACGCCAACCGAGTGCGGGTCTACGCGTAATCGGGGCTATATAAGGCGAGCGCGGCGGATGT
>NW_025943949.1:0-303 GCF_000764305.2 Hyalella azteca | reverse complement strand
GTTCATTTTTGCCTCAAATAACGATGTTGGATAGAAGAAGTGGTCTTGGTGGATCGAAATAATATATGAACCTCTGAAATTAGAATTCCATCCTGGTGTCGGAATATACCGCATTTACCCTAAAAGGTGATGGAGGTGGATCAAAAATAATATATGAACTTAAATTTTTAGAATTTCATCCTGGGCCTCTGCCCCCCGGAGCCGGGAGCCCCAGCCTCTCTTCACAGAAAAATCAAATTAGGCAACAACCAATTGAATTTGAAGTTTTGAACCAAAGAACTGAAAACAATGAATGACTGGAAA
>NW_025943948.1:0-2058 GCF_000764305.2 Hyalella azteca | reverse complement strand
GGGCAACCGTAACCTAAAGCGGACATAGAGCTTCTAATTTACCCTGCCATAAGAACTTGGGGCGTCCGTGTGCCAGCGGCTGACAGGTCTTCGAATTTCGATAGGGCAGCTCTGTGCGCCAGTTTCTGGTCAGAATCGGCGAGGAGGCCGGGCGGTTAAGCAAAGCAGAATTATAGCAGTGAGTTGCGAGTTCGAGACCGCAAAATGCTGTGAACGTTTTGCGAAGTTAAGAATCGACAACAGGCCTACGGCCTACTAAACGCTGAAACTGCTATTATTATTATCGTTATTATTATTATTAATTCATTTAATATTAAAATTAGTACGAATATCAAAGTTTTCAGGCTGTTAAGTTTTACGCTCAACCGAAAATAATTTTAAAACTGTAATAATTTTTAATTCTCCGATTCCATTACTTCAAGGCATCGCATTTGAATACATAAAGCAGAATTTATAACGTATTTTTTATTATTTTTATTTATTATGTAATTTGTTATATTGCATCTTAAAGCAGAAAATGAACCCATCAACAACATTATTACTTAGAACACGCATCGAGATAAATCATTTATGAAGTAGCTGCAGATATTTAGACAGAAAGCTTTTCTTAATAATGCGCACAGTACTTATCCTCTGTAAATTGTACATCGATAGATTTTTTGCTGCGTTGTCGTTTTCTCGATACTTAGGTTTAATCTGCTAAATTTATATTTGTAAGGTACCGACAGATTAAAGTTTATATTAATGACGATTAATGAAGTTTATATTTGTAAGGTGCACAGACAAGTAGCCTCTCACATATTCAGTTTATCGCTGATTATTATACTTTTGTTCTACAGAAATTTTTGAACTGATGATGGAGCTGGTGATTCGAAACATTTTTATGGAAGTTATGCTGATTTAATTTGACATTTACTTTGATTTTAAATTCTTGGTGGACTTGCGATATAAGCAGATTGGTGATATAAGTATTTATAAAGTAAAATATCATCGAGATTCGCAAAAGTATGTGATTTAAAGTCATTCCCATTTCTGAAAATCAATAAATGTCCCCGGAGTCTATCTCAGACGCCCGTGGAAGGATAATAAAAGACGATTTAATTACCTTTTTATACTTCTCAAGTTCATAGTCTATTCTCCAAACATTCAGAAATGTATCAGATGGCAGAACATGCATCAGCATTGTGACTATCATGCCTGCCGATCGAGGTTAAAATAATCGACCCCTTTAAACATTTATATTCAAGGATGATATACGAGATCGACAATCAACAAGAATGTCAATTGACACAAATCTAAGTAAGTAGATAAAGTAAAACTGAGCACAGCAGAAACAGAGCCGACGAGCGCCAAATATGTAATTAATTTTAATATCATAAGTTCCCTACATAAAAATTAATCATCTAATCTAATTAATTAATGAAATAAAAAGAATTTATTATTTAGCCCGTAGATTTTAGACTGGGAAATTTCAGGTGCAAATCAGGTTCATCCAATTCCAGGATCAGAGCTTCTTTGCTCGCAGTCACACGAAGCTTTAACTTCTCTGTTCGTAATTTAACAAAAGAATATAGTACCTATGTATCCAATTTATCTCGCGAACATTGTGTCATGGTGTTCAAGTTATCGTAAGAGAACTTAGCATCAGTATCTTACAGGACACTCCGCGTATACACTAAGCCATATTAACTAAAGCACAGTAAGAGTTACAGGCAAAGTGGGCTAGAAAGATCCGCATGAATAATAATTAGTAAAATTTACGAATTTGAAAGGGAATTCCCAAATCTCGAAGATTATTTATCCCTAGCCCTCCTATCATATAATGGAAAAAATATATTATAAACACCCTGCAGATGGGCCATTGATGATATTCTGGAAACGACAGAATATATGACCGTCTAGATTGGAAATTTGAAATAATCCCCTGGATAGAACATGAAATACACTCCTCAGGATTGGGCAAACGCTGCACTCCTCTAGATGGGGCATGAACAGCACTCCTCTAGATGGGGCATGAACAGCACTCCTCTAGATGGGGCATGAACAGCACTTCTCTAG
>NW_025943947.1:459894-460949 GCF_000764305.2 Hyalella azteca | reverse complement strand
CAAAGCCACAGTAGTGAAGATGGAACCAGTTTTGCATTGAAATCGATGGTTATTTGTGAATAATATTTTTGATGGTGATATAACATATTTCTGATTGTGAAATAATTTTGATTGTGATATTGACACTTGACAGTAGTGTCAACATTTGAACATCAAAGTTCTAACATCATGAATTATGAGGTAAAAGTGTATGGACTGAGCAGAGCTAGAAGCCTAGAATCATGGCTGAGGCTTAACCGATGTCATTGTCATTTTTTACGTCATTGATATCATTCTGGAACCAAGTAACTAAGGAATTTCCCAGTTCAAATATATATTGATTTATTACTATCAATTTCGAAACTCTACATATTTCTAAAGGGAGTTGTGATGAGACCATGGGGTCGAACTGTTGAGTTTAGACCATTGCAACTTGCAAGAGAGGCCCAAGGGCCAAGGGCATGGGGCCTTGCGCAGGGTTAAGACCGCCGCACGGCGGTGGACCGCCATAAGTACATCTCTTCATAGAATTCCACTATGGGCGCTAGAAATTCACTAAGGAGCCATAGGGGGCCCCAGCCTGAAAAAGTTTGGGAACCACTGGGTTAGACTTTCAGGTTGACCTTAGTCCTTAGGTGGATCAAAATTTAATTACACCTATGAACCTTCAAAATTAGAACTCCATCCTGAACAGTGAACTTTGTACTAGGTATTTGCCAAAATCAGTCCTTCATTAGAAGGTACCAATCTCAAGCCATGTGGATTGTCACCTTCTATTCTTCAGTTTTGCAATTCATGTCCTGATTATGATGTCCAACCGAATTGTGAATTTGTGATCTACCTATGAATAATAAATGAATAGGTAGGGTAAACGCGGTATATTCCGACACATTAAGGACGCATCGAGAAATGAAAAACTATAAAAAAACGTATGCGTTACATAAGTTCTGTTGCCTTCACATGACTCTCAAAACACTTCACTACGCGTCAGCAACGATGAAACGTCACAAAATGTTGCCATATTTATTAAAAAGCCTTTAGAATGGAAACCTACCAAATCCCTATATTCCGTCACT
>NW_025943947.1:450559-458110 GCF_000764305.2 Hyalella azteca | reverse complement strand
AGCGCGTGAGTATCTCCAGCGCGTGAGTAACTCCAGCGCGTGAGTAACTCCAGCGCGTGAGTATCTCCAGCGCGTGAGTATCTCCAGCGCGTGAGTAACTCCAGCGCGTGAGTAACTCCAGCGCGTGAGTAACTCCAGCGCGTGAGTATATCCAGCGCGTTAGTAACCTGTCTCTTATACACATCTAGATGTGTATAAGAGACAGGAGCACTGTATCTAAGGAAAGCATTCCACCTGGGGTGGAAAGCTTTTTTATAAGTGAACTTCCATTTCTAGAATTCCACCCTCGGGCACCCTGTGTTCATGTGTGATGGCGTTACGGTCCGACGCCCGTTGCTGCACATTCATCTTCAAACAACTTTTGGAGCACCGAGCACAGCACACGGCATGGCGCATTTTTTACCGGCATTGACAACCATCTTTTAGCCTTACTGCCTTAGGTACGCGTCTACCGGTCTACCTTTGCTAAAATCTTACAGAACTGCAATGCGCTATATTAAGGCGTAAGGACCAAATACCAATGAGAAGCTTGCTTTTCTAACGATGTTAAAAACTCGAATCCTCATTTAATCTTCACATTACAACGTTTGAAACTCAAAAGACCCGGGAACTGTCAACTTTGCCGAAGTTAGCGCGGTACAGACTAAATACCGGACAGTCCGGACTTGGACCTGTCCGCCAAACTCGAACCAGGTGACTAAAACTATTATGTTTCAACACCGAATATCATCTAACTTTAAAGAAATTCATCCACTTTCTAACTTGGCAGCGGCTGCAACAATGGCATAGAATCCATAGATGTTAGTCGAGCCACTTCAAAATTGGGCTTTCCAATTTGGGCCGTTTCCAAATTACATTTTCGGTAATAACCACCATGATTCCCGACTATCGCCTAATTGAAGAAATTCAATCACTTCATAGCACCAATAGTTTACGAGTTTTGTATGAAACAGTGAATCCGTTTTAGATTTACATTTTTCAGTGAAAGCTTCATTGATTCTTAATCATATATCATTTAACTCACAGAAGTTATTCACAACTCAAATGCACTGTGGCAGCATAAACATAATATATTTCATTTGAGCCTATTTATAATTAAGATGTCAAGTTATAACATCCATGATTCAACTTCATATATCAATCAACTAGAGAAATTCACTCATAGAATGGAATAGAAGTGTCGACACTGAAGAAATAGAGGTCTCGGACAAATTTACGGCCGGACCCACGGCCGGTCTCGCGGCCGGAAAGGTTTTCTTAGTGTTTTTATGGGTTTTTCTAGTTTTTTTTGTGTTTTGTATGTAACTTGTTCCTAACCGGACCTAACCTGCGAGGTTTTCGTTGATTGGCTAGGTTTTTTCTATGTTTGGAGTCCGGCGGCCGTGAGACCGGCCTCGGGTCCGGCCGTAAATTTGTCCGAGACGCAAGAAATAGGCCCATGGCCTGTTGCCGCTTCTTATAGTTTTCGTGACTTGATTCACAAGAGATCCGTCCTTTGGAACTCGATCTTTCCATAACTGACGATTGATTGAGATAGCTACTGGACGCATTGCCTGGTCCGTAATTTGCTAGGCATTTACGACTGAACATATGCCCCTGCATAGCTTCGTCTTATCTGTCCTTGAAAGCGTTCATACTCGGAGCGTCAACGATGCTATCAGGGAGGCTGTTCCACATGTCGGTGACTCGAAGTGAGAAAAAATGTTGTCGCATGGGTGTGTTAAAACGCATTTTTTTAGTTTATAGCCGTGGCCCCTGGTGTTGGTTCTTGTTTAAAATTCTAGTAATCCTTCTGGGACCTTGTATATACCGTGATCATACTTGTATCCTTCAATGAACTCACACGCAGACGTCGATAACAGAGGCTTGAAAGGTTAATAATCTTTCTTCATAAGGCTTGCCTTTTAATCCCAGAATTATCTTTTTGCATGTCTTTGAACACATTCGACTAAATTTTTGTCCTTTTTCTAAACTTGGTGACCACACGCCGTTTCCAAACTCTAGGTTCGGACGCACGACAGCGACAATTATCTGCTTTGTCGCTTCAGTTTCTATGTACTCGTATGAGCGTCTGATCAGTCCAAGTCGTTTATTGGTTCTATTAACTTGAGCTTCAGTATGCTTAGAAATTTAAACTCTCTGTCGACATTAATTTCTAAATCTTTCTCCATTGTCGACTTCGACATCATCACTTTGTCGTTGCAACCATGTCTTCTCATACTGTAATATTGCTGTTCATTATTTTTGCCAAGGTGGATTACTTTACATTTGTCAGCATTAAAACGCAGCTGCCACTTACCAGCACAGTCAACCAATCTGCCAAGATTATCTTGCAACTGTACTTTTTGCGACGTATTCCTCACTGTATTATAAACTTTTGTGTCGTCAGCATACTTGGAGCACTTGTGTGACCGGAAACACCGCCGCGAAGTTGAAATAGTTATGGGTAGCGTGCCGACTTGACGGTGACTTGCTTATTGGTTTTAACACAAGGGCTAAAGAGTCGCTCTTTGGTCCGGCTCTAAATTCCCTTGCGTTTGGAGAGAGGAGGAATAAACACGAGGAGCTTTTCTTAATATATTGGTGATCTTCGGGCGATACACAATTCCTTTATACAAGGCACACAATTTATCAGGTCCAAAAGCTCCGGGAAACAGAGTCTCAGCCTCAGGAATACAACGTCGAGGAATCCTAATAAACCACTGAGGACCACAAAAGCGGACAGCAAGGATACGGGTACGAGCCGTATCACAAAGCTGAAGACCTTACAGGAGTGGACAGCAAGGATACGGGTACGAGCCGTATCACAAAACTGACGAGTTTGCAGGGGTGGACAGCAAGGGTACGGGTACGAGCCGCACCACAAAACTGACGACCTTACAGGAGTGGACAGCAAGGATACGGGTACGAGCCGTATCACAAAACTGACAACCTCGCAGGAACGGACAGCAAGGGTACGGGTACGAGCCGCACCACAAAACTGACAACATCGCAGGAACGGACAGCAAGGGTACAGGTACGAGCCGCACCACAATGCCGACAACCAACGCAATGATCAGGGGTTCGAGCCCTAATGCACTGCCCAGAACACAGAACCGTGGTGGCAGTTACGCCTCAAAAGCACGACCATTGAAGGTACGAGCCTCCAATAAGCCGCTGACAATTTACTCGAGCGCAGAGGTTATTAGCCTCTACCTCGAGGGTGCGATTTGAACGGCTGTTAACCGCCCAACGCAGCCAAAACCTGGAACTATCCAAGAACTCCACCTACGCCGTTATTAGTCCGTTAGAGGAACTCATTAAGAGTTATGCCCAGAACTGCGGTGTAGTTTATTCTTGGAAGCCCAAATTTGGCTCTGCCTGATTCGAGTCGAAACCGTGTCACCCCAACCCAGCACCACTGAGCACACACTACTTCCGAGTGCACACAACGAGGGGGTAACTCAACCAAAATGAGCTCACTTCAACAACTGTTTGCAATGTACAAAACAGACTGTAACACTTCCTAAGTGCAAAAAAAATTAGATAATATAATATAATACAATAAAGTCAACATATTTGTAATCATTTGGCAATCTAATCACAGTTAGAAATCTAATAATCTTAAACTAATTCCAAAGAGACCAAACTCTCCATCGTTCACGACTGCCTAGCGCGCGTTATAACGAGGTTAGGAGCAGCTCGACCAATCACGTTGGAGCTACACCCTGTCTCGTTCCAAGACTACAAACACCACAGCTAGACAAGTTTCCATATTACAGTCGCGAAATAAATATTCGTTTACACATTGCTTAGTCATAAATAAATACATTCAACCATTATTGAGTCATATTGTAACGTAATAGATAATGTCAAGACTCGAATCTCTTAATGAAGCTGATCTTCCAAGTCCAACCAATACTACGTTCTCAAAAAAAGTATTTCATTAAATTCGGGTTCCGTCACACTAGCATGGTTGAACTAGTATAAGGTACACCCATCAGAAGCCCATTTTTGCGGATGTAGCCTATTACGTCACTGATCTCAGTGACGTCACGGGCATTAACCAATCACCGAAATGCGATCAAACCAGTCGACCAATCCGTCATGGGAATGACGGGTTTATTTACGTTTCTCGATCTACGTGACGCAACAAGAAAGCTGAACTGAAAGACGGAACTTCTCGTGGGTCAACCTTATATAGTTCAACCATGTATACTAGTTCAACCATGAAATACAACAGTCATCATTTTAATGCGGCAACCACTCCAGATAAAATGATGACGAAACGACGTTATCATTCACCTGTATCGAAATGAACATAAAATAGTATCGTTGGCTACACTTTATTATTGATTAGATAGCTAATTAAAAATCTAAATAATCACAGAACTATCACTGCTCATGGAATATCAGCTGAAAATTACAATTTAGAAATAAAAATAAATTTTCATAAAGTTCTCACATCCACACGTCCGCCACCCGCATTTTAAAATCGAACGAGTTCATGTGATGGCAGTTGCTTCCGCTCATATGTAGTGTCGTGTGTCGTCTCTCCTAAATTCATTCCAAAATGTCAGCTACAATCGAAAAATTATTTCATAAAGACAGGTATGGTTACGAATAATGTTCATTATTTTACTTCAGTAATGTGTTTATTACTGGTATTTTGCTTTTCTAATTCCTACGGTATTACGGAAGACGAGTCAAGAGTAAACACCAATTAGATTATTAGGGTAGTACCTAGGCTAATCAAATAGGTAGGTTACTAAACTAAGGTTAGGCTAATCATGTTGGCAAACCAGCAGATTTTTCACCTCTATAAATGTTGCCAAATGCCAATCATCCTTTTTGACTTTGACAAGGGCAAAATAAAATAAGGAAAAATAGGCAAAATCATTAGCATCTTGATCTTCAGCCATGGTCACTATTGTATTGGTCAGGAAGATGTGCCAGGTGCGCGGGAATTTATTTTGTCATTTTAACGACCTGTGCGGTGCGCCGTACTATGCTGGTAAAAAAATGTGCCGTACTTTAGAAAGCTAAAATAGTTCTACTATTTTAGTCGACAATATACGCAAGTATATTGACTACGCGAGTCGAACTGACAATAATAAAATGTAAGACATGTCCGGGTTACTTCTGACTCATCCGCTTGTCCGCCTTGCCGGATACGGAACGTACGGTAATCGTAAACTGCGGCTGTTATACATACGAAATGTAAACAGACGGTGTTCAGTGTTGCCATATGACTTTGGAGAAAATTTCTTCTAAAATAAAGTTCTAGATTTCTCATTCACCAAATTTCCGTATCAAGAAAAATCATATATTATTGAAAGATAATTAAAGGCATACTGTACTGAGTAGGGTAAATGCGGAATATTCCGACATCGTAGGTAATTCCCCAACTGGAAATTTAAGGTACCGAACAGAGGTACTCAAATTAGAAAATGTCACGGAATTGCTCAAAAAAGGTTTCGCATGGATTTGGTTGAAGTTCATGGCACTTCTCACGGAATTGATAAATAGAATCAACACGTTGAATAACATCTAAATTTAGAATAAAACAATTGTTCCTTTATAAGTTCATTGCCTCAATAATAAAATCTAGGAACGTGCATAAATGATAAATAGTTTTACTGTATACGTAGTTTTCGTCGTGCCGTAGCTACCGGCCTGCCGCCTGCCCGGTCACTTCCTGGAACGACGGACAACAAGCACGCAGACGGTGGATCCTCTTCCTACACCTATAATACGGACGTGTGGGGATAAACTGTTTTCAATCTTTATTAATTTCTGCAGGTTTACATTTTTTTAATATTATACGATGCTTTTTACGGAAAAATGTTCTCCACACTAATAATATTAAGACCCGAACATTAAAAACGAAGCAATTTACCATTTAAACGCAGTCATTTTTTGGCATCTATTGACAGTATACATGATTTCTTACCAAGTTGAAGATTACTTATTATGACAAAGAAAAAAAACGCTGATACTTGTTTTCACGTCAAATTTGATTCTCGAGCAATAAGACATGAATGACCCTCATGGTAGGTAGGTACTGTATTAGATGAAAGTTTTCGTATTTCGATGATTCATTTATGATCATGACTTTACTTCCCGCTATGAACTTAGTTCATTTTGTCACTGCAATAAAGGCAGAAAATAAAAAATCACGTAATTCAAAGACAGTTATTGAAAAAGTGAAGTGATTCCGTTATGAAGTTATCCGCCTAAGTGAGCATCATAATAGTACGATATTGAGGCAATAGCCTATTTAGTAACCTTCAACCATTCTTACCGCATGTGCTGGTTCTAACAGAAACCGATCATCCTTATTTCTAAAGAATACTGCAACATAACATCAAGGTGATAAGTTCACATTTTGTCAGGGATGCGCCCTTTCTCCGTCTTGAGACGTTTCACAATAGCTGATGCACCGTAGTTTAAGCGTGTGTAGGGGACAGAGTGCTTAGATTGGTGCAATTTTGCTGCATCCGTAATGAAATCCATTACGCCTAGCGAAGATAGCGGGCAGTGCCAATCTACTTTTGTACGGTTCACTAATACATCATTTGACTGTCCACCATGTTGAATTTGCGCTTTCATGACCGAATAAAGACTTTCAACGATCGCCTCACAGCCTCCTTTGGCCAGTGCAATGTCGAAAGCTAGACAGAAAGGCTTTCCGATTTTCGTGTAAATGTAGGACTCGAGGTACATTACTGAAATTAATTTTTTTTCTTTGAAGGTGAGCCTGAGGCTTGACTCATTTAATTTACACGAGAAAGTCTGATCGAACTTCCCCATCTGACAATTGGACTCCGGAGAGAATGCTTCTGGCCTGCTGCCATCATAAGCATCATCAGACTTGAAAATTTCCTTCCTCACTGACGAGGCTTCGGGCGACTCTGACCANGCATGGTGCCCAGCCCTGTGGCTGGTGGAGTGGTGGGTGACAAATTCGGGCATTTGAGGGGAGTCGGAGCATTTAGGTCAAAAATAGACAATTTTGACTTTTCCAGTTTTTAGGCTCACTTTAAGTTTAACTTTAAGGGTCCAGGGTAAGACTTGCCAAGTTGCCCATTTACCTAGGTATGAAATAAGAACCAACACCAGGTGACCAGGGGCCACGGGCCCACGGCTAGGTATAAACTAAAAAAACTGTGTTGTAATACATCCATGCGACAACATTTCTTCTTGCTTTGAGTCACCGACATGTGGAACAGCCTCCCTGATAGCATTGTTGATGCTCTGACTCTGAGTATGAATGCCTTCGAGAACAGACTAGACATAAGTTAAAAATTCAGTATGGAATTTTCAATTCTGTATACTGTGTATACTGTATAGGTAATACTACCGTAATAGGGTAAACGTGGCATATTCTGACATTGTAGGTAATTCCATCACCTCTCCACTCTCCAGCTTTTCCTTTATATTAAGCTTTGTTTTAGTTCCATGCGTTCATTGATGGTTGAAATGGTGACGTCATACATTTGCATGTCGAAATACTGCAAAAACACTAGGTCTTGGCCATCTAGTGGGAAAATATTGAGATCCAAAGAGAGA
>NW_025943947.1:391106-450361 GCF_000764305.2 Hyalella azteca | reverse complement strand
GATACGGAACGTACGGTAATCGTAAACTGCGGCTGTTATACATACGAAATGTAAACAGACGGTGTTCAGTGTTGCCATATGACTTTGGAGAAAATTTCTTCTAAAATAAAGATGGCCGCGATTGCGCGAACACGTGCGCGAAGATAATCAATTTTCATTACATTGCGCCAACTGTGCACAGCAATAGCTTAAAAAAAGTGAAAATGCGCAGGAAAATTCACCAAAAACATACATCATCCTGAGTGTGGATCTTCAGAAAACCTTTTCAACCAAAATTTCTTACTCCTAGCCTCATAGGCAATAAAGTAGGTATACCTAATTAATATTAATAGGCTAATTTTCTCAGGAAATAAGGCAAAATCATTAGCATCTTTAAAACATCTTTTCAGCACAATTTCTTTAAATGGCTCTCATACTGGGCTTTAAAAGTCCTACTTTTTTCTGAAATATTGCAGCTCTAATATCATAAAAGCCTACCTAAATAATATCAGTAGGGCTGTAGGGATGAAATCTCATGGCTCTAAATCCCTCCAAGCGAGGAAAACATCTAAACGGTAAACGCGGTATCATAATGACAAACCAGAGATTTTTTAGAATCAGTTCATTTTTAATTACCTCATTTACCAAAGATTTAAACCAATTTCTTATGTATGATGATGCTGGTATCCAGTATACTTTACTGGTCTACTTATAGGACTCAAAAATGAACTTGAGGGAGTGTCTAAAAAACTCTCTGCTTTGCCACTATGCACGGTATATTCCAACATCGTGGGTAATTCTGTCACCTCTCTAATTTTTCCTTTATATTAAGCTTTGTTTTGGTTCCATGCGTTCATTGATGGTTGAAATGGTGATGTCATACATCTGCTCGTCAAACTACTGCCAAAACACTAGGTCTTGGCCCAGAGTGGAAATCTAAGATTAGAGGTTCACTTAAAAAGTGTTCCGCCTTAAAAAAAACGTTCCAGGCAAGTGGCAACTAGAAACAGGTTTGCAGGTCGTCAGAAATGGGCCTCGGCAATCGGCATGAACGTTACGTCAGGCAACACTGAGAAAATCCCAATATTGTTAACCATAGTGACAAACCAGAGATTTTTTAGAATCAGTTCATTTTTAACATTTTTAACTTCCTCATTTACCTAAGATTTAAACCAATTTCATAAATTCTTATGTATGATAAGGCTTGACCTGGCTGGCATCCAGGATACTTTACTGGTCTACTTATGGGACTCAAAAATGAACTTGAGGGAGAGTCTAAAAAACTCTCTGCTTTGCCACTATGCGCGGTATATTCCAACATCGTGGGTAATTCTGTCACCTCTCTAATTTTTCCTTTATATTAAGCTTTGTTTTGGTTCCATGCGTTTGTTGATGGTTGAAATGGTGACATCATACATTTGCGCGTCAAACTAGTTAACTGTGCGCATCACTCACGGATAAGCAAGAGGAATCTACTGAAAAAAGAGTACACGTTGTGCTCAGTAGAAGTTACAAGGTCGCTACTGACACCAGTAGAGACTCATCACTCACAGACACCGATGAGCAAGGAAGATCTTGGGAAGGCTGCATAAGCTTTGCGCCCCGCATGAACGTTTCCAAGGTCGCCGGTAGAGACGCGTCACTCTCCGGTGAGCAAAGGATATCTTGAGGAGGCCTCACAATGTTGCTGCCGGTAATGGATGTACTCTTGATTCTGAAAAAAGTTCCATTAGATCTTGCCGATATACTTGAATGCAAAAGTCGCCTATATACGAGTTGATTAAGAGCACTTGATGTATTAGTTGTTCAGAGTTTGACCAGTTGATTCAGAGCACACCAAATTATTTTCTTTTACGGTCACAATTAATTTACTCCTTAATTTTTTTCGTTATTTCTGAAAATCATACCTGAAACTGATTTGGAAGATATGCTGGCATCCGACTCCCAACCAGCTCAAACAAACACGGATTCGATTGCATGCAATCTATGCCTTTGTATCATATTAGTTAAACTGCACATGAAGAAAAAAATTGTCAAAATTGGCATTGTTCTATGAACGATACTTACACTCTTGTTGATAAAGCTTGCATTTTATATAGAAAAATAAACGTGATCATTGAACACAAAAATATTTGATCATTGAAAAACGTGATCATTGAACATAAAAAATTTGAGTTTTAATTACTCCTCCTACTTCTTAGACCTGTAGAGGATACAAGTTTTATTACAAATAAAGATATCTTATTCGCTATTAGTCTATTACAATATGACAGTTTGCTAACAATCGCATTTTAACAAGTGGAAATAACGGAACTCACCTCAGATGAGGTCTATACCGAATTTATTGTGGAATTTTCCTATCAATAAACAGAATCTGCAACAAAAAGAATAAATAACTATCAGAATAATTAACTGCAGAAACAACATTGAAAGACTGCTACGCTACTACTAGGAGGCGGCCTTACGTCCGACCCCGGTGGCGACTGGTCTTACAATCTCAGTCTAGATGGCGGTTCTCTGATTTCAAGTGTGATGCAGTGTTGCCTGTTGCCAGTGTTGCCACTTGGGCACCATAAATTCAAAGATCGTATCGAAACATCGTATAATAATTAGTGGAAGTAAAGGGCTGACTATCAGAACATTACATTAAAAAGCTAATTCTTTCATTTTATGCAATCCTCTTTAGCAAATACGGTAAACAATGCTAAACACGAATGCTTATTGCTTGAATTAAATAATGACTGCCGTTAGTGAGTAATGAATGGCAAACGGAGTCTTGCCAGTTCGCAGGTGGGTCCGCAAAAGTGTCAATTCAGTAGTCCTTACTCAGAGTAAACTAACAGTCTCATCGGCAAGAACTAAATAGGCTAGCTGTGGCTTATAGTACTATTTACTCTTGACAATGAATATAAAAAAAACATTTATTGCATCTATTCGTTACGTCAGCTTTCAAAATGAGGATAAACTCATCAGCAATTGGAGAAACTTATCGAAGAAGAGGTAATGCACATGACACTTGACTGACTAGACTACCGGTAGCATACTTGGAAAATTTAGCATTCAAAACTTTAGATTCTGTGAACCTCGTAATTTATACATTATTAGAACGGAGTTTACATTTATACATTTCTTCACGGTGTATATTGATATCATATTGTTGGTATATCTGTCACGTGTCGCCTTCTTTGTTATTGTTTACTCCTACAGATGGTGCTCCTGAATC
This sequence comes from Hyalella azteca, assembly GCF_000764305.2. Lineage (NCBI taxonomy): Eukaryota > Metazoa > Arthropoda > Malacostraca > Amphipoda > Hyalellidae > Hyalella > Hyalella azteca. The sequence goes on along the minus strand of NW_025943947.1, from coordinate 447,159 downwards.
CTGATCGCTAGTAGTTTTCATGTCTCAGCTGAAAACTATCATCAGTTTTTTGTCAATGAAATCATAGGCAGTTTTTCATGTATTTGTGAGTGAATGTACAAAGTAAAGATGTTATTCTTTGCAATTTTCATCAATAGTGACATAACTACATTATTGTATTAGGCCCTTGAAATAAGAAATGTAGCATTACACATTAAATTAGCATTAGTGCGTTAACAATGTGTGCATTTGGGGTGGTCCATTCTAGCTTTCTAACGCTGTTTGGATTCCAGTGGCAGTGACGTTGCACGCGTTCTGATGGTAATTGGATTCTTGTGACTGGCATTGCACACATTCTAGCAATGATTGGATTCATGTGACTGTGACGTTGGACGCATTCAAGTGTTGATTGGATTCTTGTTACTGTGATGATGCAAGTGCTGTTTTTTTCAATGAAACAGCTGTGGCATCTTGCAGAGACTCATCAGTGATGATGATGGACCGAAGGTGGAAGTGTGCTGGACGTTCCAGATTTTTGGGTCCTGCTTTCCAATTTGCTATGTTTACCAGTTAATATATTACCCCTCTGGAATTCCACACTGTCTTGGCCATCTAGCGGGAAAATATTGAGATCAAAAGAGAGACAATGCACGCTACCCAGTGAGATCATCGAAAAATGTGTCAAATTTGACAGTTGACCTTGCTCTACCAAATAGTGAATAACTGTTTGTATAGGAAGAATATTATGGTTTGTGACTTTTAAATACGTCTGTGAATATATTAGGAATCCTTTAAGTACCTATACCTATACTTGTACTTGCTGATTTCAAGTGGTAAATAAATTAATAGATGATTAAGTTGAGAAATGGATTTAGACACATGAAAACTAATTCCGTCACAACTTGAATTGGACACACACAGATCGTTCCAAGCTATGCACAAAAATTAAAATTTGCTTAATTAAAAGCCTAATAGTTGTTAATTAAAAGCATAATTAAGTAGTGTTCAATATTCATTAGTGTTCTAATTCAAAGCCGTGTTGTATTCCAATACAGCTCACACAGCAAACGGAATTCGAACATGTGGATGACGGCATTACATATCAGTAGAATTTGAAGCGAGGACGGAATATGCCTCACCACATGCCGAATATAGCCACACACAGTGATGGAATATAGGGATTTGGTAGGTTTGCATTCTAAAGGCTTTTAAATAAATATGGCAACATTTTGTGACATTTCGTAGTTGCTGACGCGTAGTGCGGTGTTTTGAGAGTCGCATAAAGCAAACAGAACTTGAGTAACGCATACGGTTATTTTTTTATAGTTTATCATTTCTCGATGCATTCTTAATGTGACGGAATATACCGCGTTTACCCTAAGCCTACCTAAATAATATCAGTAGGGCTGTATTGGTGAAATCTCATGGCTCTAAATCCCTCTTAACCCATTAATGACGAGAATTATTTACTGAATTTTTTTGGGGTTCCTTGTGAGAATATTATCATTTGTGATGGTAATAAACAAAAAATATGTTCATATATTTATTTTTCGTTGTATGTGAAAAAATATAGCTTGGTTCGATATGGAACCGCTTGGCATTAACATAACTTTTCTTCAAACAACACTTTTTCCGATAGAAAATCAAGCAAGGTTATTCATAATGGATAATACGTAATATACGTATTCATAATGGACAATATTATCCCAATCCACGTTGCACGTGGATTGGGGTGAACCAATCATGGCAGAATACAATTTAATTTTTAGCATAGAATGCTTCCATTCATTCAAAATGAATAGGAAGGTTGCCCATTCTACGAATGTTTGTGGGTGCGTTGTCAATATTGTTTACGAAGCACTGCATTTGCAGTGCTTCTGATGTCTCTTTGCTGGCCGATGTTGTTGATTGTTGTATTGCACTTCATCAAGGATCGAAGTAGAAGGGTGCAATATAGACCCTGATTGTTTTATTTAGGGTCTCCTGCATTATTGCATTTCTTAACCGATCTTTTTGAAAATTTATTGCAATAGCCATTCTTTTTTTCAAAAGTTTTTTGAGAAGCCAAATGAAACCAGAATAGATATCACATATAATATGTTGGCTTGGGACCAATAGTATCATGTTTATGGGACCAATCCATGTTTCAGCCCATGAATCAGTTTCTTTTTCTATTAGATCCGCCGATTAGCTTCAATTGCAGAAAAATATCATCTGATTTATCTGCTGCCCAAAGTTTATAACTAAATCTCACGGGCTAGCCACGTATATGTCGTAGTATAAGGTGGCCATGTCGACCACAGTTGACTCTCTTCTCTGTCGATAGTCATTGTTATCACATTCAGTGATTACTGTTGCTACAATTACTATTCTCGATAGGCGAGCAGAATTGCTAGTGGCTGCGTCATCTGAGTTATCTGAATCTCAGTATGTTTCGTTTGTTGCTGCTTCTGTGAAAGGTTCAGTAGCAAATATTTGATCTTCGTGTTATTCTTCTCTCGAAATCTCAATTATTTCATGTGATGGTCTGCCAAAAAAACAATTAGAAATAAAGTGACTCGGGATGAACAATCGTATGGTGTTCAACGTACCTACTTCCAAATATTTCAACTTTCGGGATATATATTCCTAACAGCTCTAAAGATAATGGTTCACTAATAAATAACAGAAAAACTTAGAAAATTTCTAAGTACAAACAAGTTTTTCAAATACAATGCGTAACTATGTCACATAGTAATCTACTAGGAAAATGAGATGACCGGAATGCTTACACTACTGCCGAGCGGTTCCATTTGGAACCAGACAAAATATTTCATGATCTAAAAGACTTTAGAAACATATCACGTAATGCCATATACAGGATTAAAAGTACTCTCTTTATCGATAAAATTCTGCATCTAACTTATAAATAATATATTCTTAGAACGAACTACTTACCTTCTCTGCAATGATGTCAAGCCCTTCTGTCTGACACCCGGTACTTACAATCTTTTAATGTTAACTGAGCAGAGAGTAGTCGGCGCAGCAGAACCAAACGTTGCCAGAACATGGACAAGATGTGTATCAAACCTACGCATCCACTAGTATATTGATTTGACCATACAAATTTATTATGAATCCATTTTTTTCTGCTGGTTCCAAATGGAACCGCTCGGCATTAATGGGTTAAGCGAGGAAAACACCTAAACGTTTCTTAATGACGATGAGTCGGCAGTCGGCACAGCAAATTACTTTAGGGCCGCAACTAGAGGTTTCCAGCCACAGCCATTTCTGGAACTGCAAGATTTCCAATAGATAAATTACCTCCAGCTGACCAGCCTCCTATTCAATTGTTAGCATAAGTGCATTATCAGGCCGCAAAATTCCAAATGTCTTAAAAATTTGTCATGTTGGATCTGCAAGATTTCAGAAACAAGTAGGAAAATTCCAATCCTGAATCCTGATTATCACTCTAATATCATGTATATAGTCAGATGGGGTAAGACAGGACTGAAATCACTAACAAGCATGTAGCATCTATACCATGAATAAATAAAAAACCCTAAACCTATCACAAGGTGTAGTTATGCAATGGGCTTCTAAGCTACAACTCAGACTTTCTGCATACAACATAGTTTTCTGTACTGGATCATTTAGTGGTCCTGTCTTACCCCATGTCCAGTCCTTTTTTACCCCATTTTGAAATACATGTCAGGCAGTGATGGTAGCAGGTGGGAATGCCTAGTATGTCTCAAAAGTTGCTTATTACTTGAGGTTACATGCCTACATCCACAAAATTGGCCAAAAAAATTTTTGTCATTGGACAGAGCTTATTTCCCAAACAGGGTTAACTATTTTGTGACCCTCCTTTACATAAGTTTTCTTTAAAAATTAGCCAGAAATTCATTATTTGCAGAAGAGGGTTGAAACAAGCACTGAAATGACATGCAATGATTGCTCTAACATATTCTTCTATCAAATTAAATTCAGTGCAATTAGAATGCATGATATGGGCTGGTCCTTTCTTACCCCATGAAGGCTGTGATCCTGTCTTACCCCATTTGACTATATTTTTGTTTAATTGAAGAAATTGTAGTTTGCACTTTGCAAACATGTTTTTTCATAAATTTTTCAACTTCTGCAAAAATGGTGCAATCTGCGTTCTGCAGTACTTTAACGCTCCAATTAAAATATCCTGCAGAACGTAATATCAACAAGTCAACCCAAAACGTTTACTTGAAGATTGCATAGCTGCGGTCACTTCAGAGCAGTCAGATTGCGGCATGCCTGAGTGCAGAGGGTGCAAGCAGCATTGCCAAGATATGGTTTTTTTAGCCCAAAGCGTCAGCAGCTATTTTCAAGATCCATTGCCAGATAATTTTTAAAAAGAAAGTGCTGCAAGCCACTTCAATAGTATATCCCTAACTATCCACACACCACAACACTTACAAGTTACACATGTCACAACTGATTTCTGGACAAGCTTCACTGCAAGGTAACAAGCTAAATATTGACCATTTAACTGGCTTCAATATACAAAAAAACTTCAGGAATGCGGATCTTCTAAACATTGATGAGTCACAAAACAGTAACAGATAGGGAGCTGATAGCACAGTGCACAACACTGTCAATAGATCTACTAGTTTTATGTCCTATAAATCTACCAGACTCTGCCCTTTAAACACACCAACTAGTAGTGACTGAGTGACTGACTACACTGTTCCCATTTGATTCATACCAATAAACCAATACCGTAAAAGAGGGTTACTTTGACTCCTGGGGTTAGTTTGACCACTTTTAGTTTTTTTTTAACAAAACCCCCCAAAACTCAACAACTATTTGACAGAAAAATTTTGTCAATGGGCATTGAAGGCCTAATACTGAGGCTACATAACACAATAGAAAGATTAAAAAATTATGCATATCTAATAGGTTGAAAAATGTGACCCATGAAAAAGAGCTCTTATTTAAAGCCTGTCATAGAACCCTCTCCAATTTTTTTATTTTTTGGTAAAATAACTCCAGGTTTAGGTGCATTGTAGTAAAACTCTTCTAGTTACATATCCAAATGACAAATTTGAGGAAAGTGTCATAGTTTGCAAATGGGGGGCGCTGCTCCTGAATGTGGGAAATTAGACCACCTAGTGTCAGCCCTGATGGGGTAACATAGACCAGCTTGGAAATTAATTTAAAATCACCATATATAGTAACATTTCATGTTTGATACACCTATTAATGTATTTTCTTTATGTTTCAGACTCTACAGAGTCTTATACGGTATATGGTACCGTAAACTGGGGTAACTTTGACCACTTTTTTTTTCAAAATGATGCCATTTTTTTAATAGATAAGTTAAACTTAAATTGAAACATGCAAAATACAGGTCTATACTCTAACTTTACTTACCATAAATTGCTGGCTCCTGCCTCTCATAGTTTTGATGTAATTTAAAAAAAAGTGATGGTCTTTGTTACCCCAGCTCTTGGGGTTTCTTTGACCGGGTGGTAAAATCAATTTTATTTTTTTGGTAAAATAACTCCAAATAACTCCATGCATTGTAGTAGAACTCTTCTAGTTACATATGCAAAAAAAAAAAATTTAGGAAAGTGTCATAGTTAGCAAATGGGGGGTGCCGCCCCCAAATGGGCAAAATGTGACCATCTAATGGCAGCCGTGACGGGGTAACATTGACCGGTTTAGAAATTAAGTTAAAATTATCATATATAAGACTCTGTAGAGTCTGAAACATGAAGAAAGAGAACATTAATAGGTGTGTCAAACATAAAATATGTTATATAGGTACCTGTGGTAATTTTAACTTAATTTCCAAGCCGGTCAATGTTACCCCGTCACGGCTGCCATTAGGTGGTCAAAGTTACCCCATTGGGGGGCGGCGCCCCCCATTTGCAAACTATGACACTTTTCTAAAATTTGTCTTTTGCATATGTAGGTAATTAGAAGAGTTCTACTACAATGCATCAAAACCTGGAGTTATTTTACCAAAAAATAAAAAAATTGGAGGGGGTACTCCAACAGGCTTTAAATAATAGCTCTTTTTCATGGGTCACATTAATTTTTTAACCTATTAGATATGCAAACTTCTTAAATCTTACTATTGTGTTACATAGCCTCAGTATTAGGCCTTTGATGGCTTTTGACAAAATTTTTCTATGTCAAATAGTTTTTGAGTTTTGGGGGTTTTTGTTAAAAAAACAAAAAGTGGTCAAAGTTACCCCACCGGTCAAAGTAACCCCATTTTACGGAACGTATTGGTACATATGCGTACCACAAAATGTATTTCTCCAGGAGGTAGGTAGTGGTACATAATTCAGGTTGCCAAAAATCGCAAATCCGAGAACAAAAAAGGCCAAAAAAGGCAGATAATTCAATGTATACTAGTTTATTTGTTGGTTCTGCTATAAAAATTCCATTTATTTTCTTTTTTGCAGTATTTAAAATTTAATTAGGAAGTACCTACCCCTATCACAAATTTTAGCCAGCCAATGCAATTGAGAAAAACTAAATCACGGAATTTGTCCGGAAAAAATGACCGTCTGGCAACACTGCTTAAAAAAAGTACAAAAAATGAAATAATAGTACAAGATGAAGCAATCATAGTCAACGTGTTAAAAAAAGTAGTCTAAGTTACCCTCATTTTATGGTAGTTCATATTGACCAGAACAGTTCCTAGAGATGCAAAAAAAACGTTTTTTTCCCAGAGTGTTTTTTTTAGTAAAAAAAACGTTTTTTTATGTGTTTTTTTTTTGTTTTTTATTGTTTTTTTTTTCTTTCGTGTATTTGTTTGGGATCAATATATCTATACCCTTAATATACATTGAAATGATGTGTTTTTAAATCTTATTCAACATATCTCATGTGTGATTTATAATTTATCAAGCCTAATACTTCTAGTTCAAAGCTTAAAAGGGTAAATAAACAAATTTTTCATTTCCTTATTGTACTCAAAAATCAAAGTATGCAAAAAATACAAAAAATAAATATTTTCAAAGCATTCCATTTTCAGTCACTCAACATGACCTATGAGTCTAAGACTATGACTCAGTCCCTCCCAACCAGATACCAGACTCTGATATCAAAATCTGTAGAAAAAATAAAAGCATCTAAAAAAATGATACAGCATAGACCTGTCACCTATCATCCTGTGGCCCTCAGGTAAAGTGATTATGGATTTATTTGCATTTATTTATGTTTTTCTAAAAAAAAACAATAAAAAACATGTTTTTTTTAGGCTGATGTTTTTTATTAAAAAAAACTTGTTTTTTATTAAAAAAAAACATGAGTGTTTTTTTTACGTCGCATCTCTAACAGTTCCAGGAACTATTTTACATCTCCCCCAACAGTGCTGGGATGCTGACCAGCCTGAGCCCCTTGAATCAACTACCTTCATTTTTATTTATGAATCTCAGCTTCACTTCAAATAATGTAAAATTTTCTTATTTAGTTTCAAATTTGTTGAATGTTTTCTGTAATGAATCCATATGAATTATCATGTTCCATAGAACAACTTAGTTTCTGGAGTTGATAATTGGCAGGTATTTTAGGCGTAAAGGATACGGTACCTATGTTTGCAGCTAATAAACTATTTTATGGGTATTGTACTGTTTTCAGTGGCAAGTCTCTTGTGGCTGTTCTCTATTCACTTATAATTGCATAAATGAATTTCCTGGATAGCATTACTATTTCTTATATATTTCTGTTTGTCTTTCAGACTAAATGGGAGCATTTTTCAACTTTTGTTGCTCATTTTCTATGCTCCCATTGGCCTGATGCTGGTGCTGCTGCGTTGCTTCATTTTTTTGCAGCTCATCTGTGCTGTTGCAATTCTACCACACAATAGATACGTCACACGGTAAGGTTTAATTAGTCATTTTGTAATATGTAGAAGCTAAATACATTTTGCTCAGTCACTTTTTATAAACTCTACACTTTCAGCAAGTCAATTTTTAAATTGTTAAATTAAATTATATTACATTTTAAAATACTGATTTCCTCCTGTTTATTGAACTACAATACCTAATTTATTTGGGATGTTAGCATATGATCGTATAAAAATATGGCAAAGTTTGATTAAGTGCATTGTTTGGCTACCACAGATATAACATGTCTACTAATAGCAAGGAGTATTTTTGTACAATTCAATCTATAAATCTTTATAATATCCTGTTGGTTGCAGGATGGTACTGAGAGTCCTGTGCTCTTCCCTTGGGCTGGTGGTGTGGCAAAGTGACTCAGATAACAAGTCCCTCACCATGTGCAAGTTTTACCAGAATGAACAGAAGCAAGGTTCAAAGGACAGAGCTGTGCTGCTTGCAAACCATATATCTGTTTTTGATCATTTTGCTCTATCACTTGTGCTGCCTTGTGTCAAGGTAAGAAATTTTGGAAAGTTAGTAGTATTTTCTTCTATTATTTCCCTTTATAATGTATTTGTTCATACCTATGTTGTTTTCTGTGTTATCACTGGAATTTTTCCTCGACATGTGCAATCTTTGATGATTTTGAACTTGAATACAAATAAGTGGATGTGTTCACAGCTAAGCTCTTATTTTGCTGAATATGGATGAACTAAAAGCTCTAAAAAAAACTTATAGTACTAAAAGCTCCTCACCAATGAAATTTGTGTGAATGTTTATAGGTCTTTAATGCAGTGGAAATATTTGCTCAAGTCTCCCCTGATCAATGTGTTTCTTCCTCCCCACAGATTGAAGGCAATGGCGAGAGTTTGCCCAGAATTGTAAGCAACTTGCTGGGATGTATGATCATGACGCTGGGGTCAGGTGATCAAGTGGATGCCAGCAGCAGTAGTGGATCAACATTAAATGACTCGTGGGTTCAACCCTTGAAACAATTTGTTACAGGCAATAGAGATGGATCTTTACCTCAGACTAATAACATCGTGAGTCCAAATGCTCTACAAGATGATCCTGCTTCAGAACTTCGACATCGAACTGTTGCGTCTACAGAATCAAGTGAAGCAGGCACCAACTCAACCAATTCCAGTAGTCAAGTGCCTGGTGGAAGCTCTGCTTCAGCCAACACAGAAAGTGATGACCAAGCATCGTCTTCACATGATCATGAGTTTAATGGATGGCCTCTGCTCCTCTTTCCTGAGAGTTCAACCACCAACGGAGATGTTGCTCTAATGCAGTAAGTTTTTTTCTCTCAATCTTGTTCAAAATTACTTCCAAGTGCCTTCAAATGCTGAAAATGAGAAATTTCTCAATGTTTGTTTGTAATAGGATAGTTTTCATATGATTATTCATTACGATTGTTTGCATCAGCTGCTAACATATTGAAAATTTATATAGGTACTTAACAATTTTGTCTTTGCTGTTTGTTGTTGTGACCTATTTTGAACTCAATAAAATCTCATGTGATGTTTACTTTTACATTAATGTTGTGAAGACAGGTAAGAGCTCTTTGTGAGGGAAGTTTCCATGTTTTCATGCTCACAGTTTGTGTGTAAATATTTGTTTCGCCATTCCCATTAATATTTGCTTCAATGTCATTACAGTTGAGGCAACAAACTTGGAATACTTTTGCACTAAGTTTCAGGCCTCTCTTGACGTCCATCCTGAAACTGTGACTTGCCTTTTTCCTACTACTCATGAATGCCGGCCATATTTGTTGGGTACGAATTGACCATGGATAAATTCCCCTTAAAATATCCTGGCGTGTTACATGGACGTAAATTTATCTTTTTATTTGTCAGGTACGAGAGCTGGGCAAGCAAAGTGAGCCCCCGGTCCACAGTCTTGGTGGGCATCTCAGCCAGACGCTTGCCACCGCTGCCTCTCACCCTCTCCGTGGCGAACCCTTCTTTTCTTCAAGACGTCTTCTCTCTCTTTTTCTGCCCACTCACCATCTATTCCATCAAGTCCGTAACTTTTGTCATCTGTTTAATGTGAGAAGTTTAACTAAATCTTTCCACTGGAAGGATTGATATCATTTGAGAAATGTTTTATCCATTTTAATGTAGTTAACTCGGTTCTAGTATAGAAAATTTTGACATTTAGAGACGTTCAGTAGTAGCCTCAGTGAGGTAGCCTCAGTGAGGCTACTTGTTGACTTAGAGTTTGTGGATGTTTCAGGCGTTGAAGTGGGAAATGTAAAAATAAATTACTTGCAATAGGTAACGAAAATAAGTCGAGTTATGAAATTATTAACCACAGCAAATATATTTACTAACGAGGCTTGAGCAAATTTTAAGCTCATATTGAGCTAAGGTTGTATATTAATTGGAATCCTTTCATTTCCCACATATGCCAGCTGTTCATTGTTTGTGAACGTTGGTATTGCTTGCCATCGTCTTATCACTATATTGTTAACGACCTCTGAAGTGTCAACTGACCACTGTAGTTAATGACCACTGTAGGGTTAACTGTAGAGTTAATGACCTCTGTAGGGTTATAACGGCCATTGTAGGGTTAACTATTGAACAGCAGTTATAATTCATGAGGCCCTCATGTTTTCACCGCTCATGCTTGCTTTCAACAAATTCACGAGCATGACTCCCGCGCTTTGTAACCATTAACTTCATAACTTTTAAATTTCAAGAACTTTGATCACCACTTGTACTCAAGCAAAATTTGTAACATTGTTCTGCCCTTAGAAGTTAGTTTGAGTCACCTTTGAGATCATTCTTGTTTTGGTCTTGTTGACAATATCTTTAATTAATGTTTTATTTGGCAGGTTTATTGAAGAGGTTCATCAGGAACCGGCTGAGGCCGACGAGGCGCTCTGCAAGCGCTACCAGACCTCCACCGCCGCCGCACTCGGGCTCGAGGCATCAGCTTATTCTGTCAAGGATAAGGTGACAGCACAGCTTCTCTAGTTGATAGAAGCTAAAGCAGGCTAATGATATATTGACGCCATTAAGAATAAGGCGGTAGCATAGCTTCTCTAGTTGATAAGAGCTAAAGCAGGCTAATGATATATTGAAGTCATAAAGAATAAGGCGGTAGCATAGCTTCTCTCGTTGATAAGAGCTAAAGCAGGCTAATGATATATTGAAGTCATTAAGAATAAGGCGGTAGCATAGCTTCTCTCGTTGATAAGAGCTAAAGCAGGCTAATGATATATTGAAGTCATTAAGAATAAGGCCCCTCAGGAGGGACTTCTGACGTGTGTCTATGCTCGTCAGAAGTCCTATGGGATTTCGCGCTCCTAGGGGGATTGTTCCTGAGCACCCCACCGCTGAGCTCGCAGTGTCTGACCGTTGGCCTCAGTTATGGGGTTAAGTTATTATGTAGGTTGGATTCCTTACATTAAGTTATTATGTAGGTAGGATTCCTTTCATTTCCCTTCTCTGTCTCTCTCGTGCGGGCGGCCGACGTCCCGTTAAGCGACCTCTTGTTCGAGTGTCTTAGTTTCTGTTGCTTTTCACCTGTCCCTCCTTGTCACTTCGTCTCTTTGAGATGCAAACGCTGCTTCTCTCGAGCCAGCTTCAGCGGGCTGGACAACTGAGGCCTTCCGCCTTCTGGCGATGTTACATTTTGACCTCCGGCGCGAAATAGCTTGATAGCTGAAGCGCTAGCAAACCATTCTACTACTACTAGTACTACTTAAGAATAAGGTGGCAGGATAGCTTCTCTAGTTGATAAGAGCTAAAGCAAGCTACTGATATATTGACGTCACTAAGAATGAGGCGGTAGCAGTGCTTCTATAAATGATAGAGAACCCTGATGATCTATTGCTGGCATTGAGGATAAAATGGCAGTATAGCTTCTTTAATTGATTTGAGCAAGAGGTGGTTGATAATATACAGACGTCCATGGGGATTAGCTGGCAGAATGGCCTCTTTCTCTGTTCTGAATAAGAGAGTGCTGATGTTATTGTTCTTGAGGATAATATTACTGAATTACAGGATTTATTCTATATCAATGTCATTAAATATAAAGAGGAATATAACAACATTCCTTGTTCAGAGCGAGGTTAAGCTAATTCTCTCTTTGACAGTCATCAGAGTTCCCAATGTTTCTTAATATTGTTCACTAAAGCCTGGTCTGGATGGTGAAGTGACGTGATAACAAACACTTGGTTCTTACCTACAGGCGGAATACGTGGCGAGGCTGGCAAGCGAGCGGAGGCACGCGAACGCACGAGCTGGGTTACGCGCCTCTCGGAATATAAGAGGTCAGATACGGCTTCAGTTGTGTTCTTTTTTGTCAATAATTTGAATGTAAGGGTTTAAATCAATCATTGATGTGGAATTCATTCATTGTATTTTCGCTTTCCTTCACTTTGCTTTAATGAGAGGTTTCTCATTCGGTTTTTTTTTTACCTTAATTTAAAGTAAGTTTCTCTGAACGTTCATCAAACGTACTCTATTGCCGTGCATGGCATTAGTTTCCATTTATATTTACTCAAATTCTGGCCACAGTCATCCCGATTCTTATCATTTTCACCCCAATTCATACCAAAGTCACCCCAATTCAGGCCATAGTCACCACAATTCAGGCCATAATCACCTCAATTCAGCCCATAATCACCTCAATTCAGGCCATAGTCTCCACAATTCAGGCCATAGTCACCATAATTCAAGCCGTAGTGACCCCAAATCAGGCCGTGATCACCCCTATTCAGACATTATCACCCCAATTCAAGCCATACCATAGTCACCCCAATTCAGGTCATAGTCACCCCAATTCAGGCCATAGTCACCCCAATTTAATCCATAGTCACCCCAATTTAATCCATAGTCACCCCAATTCAGGCCATGGTCACCCCGATTCAGACCTTAGTCACCCCAATTCAGGCCATAGTCACCCCAATTCTGGCCACAATCACCACAGTTCAAGCCACAATCACCCCAATTCTGGCCACAATCACCACAGTTCAAGCCACAATCACCCCAATTCTGGCCACAATCACCTTGAGTCTGCTGAGGGTGGTGACTTGACTGTGATGTAGAGAGATGACTTGGTGCTGTGAGTCTGCTGAGGGTGGTGACTTGATTGTGATGTAGAGAGATGACTTGGTGCTGTGAGCCTGCTTAGGATGGTGACTTGACTGTGATGTAGAGAGAGGACTTGGTGCTGTGAGCCTGCTGAGGGTGGTGACTGAGCCTGCTGAGGGTGGTGACTTTATTAAGGCGTCAGGAGAGCTGAATTACGTGCTCACTGTGATTCCATTATTATGATTGGTTATTTGTGCTTTTCTGAATTTTGATCTACTTGCGTCCAATGAATTTTGTGTTTTAAAATTTGCCGGATTTATGTACCTCTGTCATCTAGACGGTAAAATTCATCCTGTGGATGAATAAGTTGATCAAGATAATATGTGAATGCTCTTAAGTTTCAACTCGTATTGAGTACTTTTTTAACCCTCTTCAGGGTTGTTAATTATTATTAATTTAGAGCCCATTCATAGATATTTAATAGTTCCATGTTTGGCTTTCATTTGTAATTTTAATCTTGTTCATCTTATATTGATGCCATCTCGGATGTTGTTCCAGTGCGGACCCGCAACGTGGACATGACCATCACTAACTTCCTGGAAGGCTCCGTGCCGAACTACCAACCTGCGCCCATATCCTCCGCATCGGGCGTTGGCGCTCCCCTTGCTTCATCACTTGCTTCATCGCCTGCTTCTTCCTCTGCTGTATCCTCTCCTCATGTTGCTGCCTCCTCTTCTGTAGTGAACGCCTCGCCTCCTCTCGTCCCTTCAGTAGAGAGTGGAAGCCTCAACGCCTCCCAATTTTCTACGGCCACGTCCACTATTAATCTCAATACAAAAGCTGAGACTTTTCCTAGATCTGCGTGTGAAAGGATGCTTTCTTTTAATCAGAGAAAAGCTATTTTACTTGATAACGCTCTTAAAAAATACATAGAAAATTTTGGTTTGAATGGTGAAAGAGATCCATACCTGAAACTTAGTTAGGGATTTATGTTAAGGGTTGATGTAGGCGACTTTAACGCAGAATAAAATTTTGAACTTAAGTAATTGCTTTAACACATAATCTGGTTATTCATGCCTCAGTATTTTGGGAGCAATGGTATCTATGAATCTTTAAAAAAATTTGGCAAGATGCTTGACGTGTGGTAGGTTGTTCTTCAACTTTTTGATGATATGTCAGTTTGGAGCCATGATACTTCCTGCGACTTAAGTTATATTAAAGATTCAAGGTTGAGCCATTCAATTTTAATGTCGGCAACTTTGAACTGTAGTTATTGCGCACATTCACGTGTGCTTTGCGTGCCCCCTTCGGCGTATTCTTTTCTAGCTTCTTCCTCCTCGTTTGTTTTCATCCAGTCGCATTTCTTCAAACTTTCGTATCAATGGCCTGTGCAACGACGGGTCTTTTGCTACATTCCTTTCTTGATATTTCATTCACTTCCTTGCTTTAATCTTGAAATTATTCCTTACGTAGTTTTGATTACCACTTAGCATATTCTATCTGTATTTTGCTCTGAGAATGAAGCGCCGCTAGGTGCGCCGGTTCTCTGTAGAGTTAAATTCTGGTGTGCCCCAGCTGTACTAAAGTTGAAGATTAATGATGAAGTTGAAGCTGTGAACGAGAAGTAACAGTTTCAGGTCATAACATTTATAGACTTTATATTATCCTGTAATTAACTCACATTTTGGATGATCGAAAATTCCCGCCTATGATTGATTATGGAAGGATCTTAAATAAACGTTGTCAAAAAATTTTTCCATCTATATCCCTCTTATCTCTAAACGGGAATTATCCAATGACTACTTGCATACTCCTGCATGTTCTATTGTACAGAATGGGCAATAATAAACGTTGCATATGGAGAAATTTGATGCAGTTGTATTGCGTGATCTCTTGCGTCCTATCAGTAAAAATTGAACATCAATCACTTATCGGCTGTTCCGTAAATTTTACTGAACTTTGATCATTCATATCTTATTGGCCGCGTGTTGCTGAAGTTGCGACCTCAATGAATAGTTGAAGAGGCCAGCTAACGATTCTCACGGTTGTTGCCGAAGGATTCGGCCAGGACGATTTCGTCGAGCGTATATTTTGAGTTAAAAATGGAGAGTCGATGGCTAGAAAGCTGGTCAACAGTTCGTGCATTCGCTTATCAATATGGATGCAAGATCTATCTTGCTTGGTTACACTACCATTCTACGTACTTAACTACGACTTCATTGCCCAGTGGTTACAGTTCAGATTACCAAGATTGGCGCAGAGCAGAGAGGCGCGGGTTCGATCCCAGCTCTGTGCGCCAGTTTCTGGTCAGAATCGGCAAGGAGGCCGGGCGGCTAAGCACAGCAGAATTGTAGCAGTGAGTTGCGAGTTCGAGACCGCAACAAGCTGTGGATGTATTGCGATGTTAAGAATCGGCGTCAGGCCTACGGCCTAATAAACGCTGAAACAGCTATTATTATATTACTATGGAGTGTGGCATCCGCGCAGGATTTAGTGGCATGAACAGAAGAGACGAAGCTATGAAGGAACATATGTTCAGTCTTGTAATGCCTAGCACCTTACAGGCCTTGTAATAGGCCGAGCAGCTATCCCAATCAACCGTCAGTTTTGGAAAGATCGGGTCCCAAATGCCGGATCCATTGTAAATCAAATCACGAAAAGTACAAGAATCGGCAACAGGCCATGGGCCTATTTCTTCAGTGCCGATACTTCTATTCTGTCTATTCTATGACTAGATAGATGAAGATGCAGTTTAGGGTAGCCGTGAGCAGCATGTTACTGATGTTAGCCCTGAAGTCAACGCCACTTGGAACATCGTAAGCCAGACCAATGACTCATATAGCGTAGGACATGGCCGCCGTCAGTCAGGAGTGAACCAAATTTACGTGTTATTGAATGTTATTGGTGGATGGTCTAGAATAGTAACGTATTGTGGCGTTTACATTGAAGATTTTGCCATGTCAGGCCTGTCGCCAGTTCTAGATATTACAGAATTTTCACTATTGGGAAGTTGCAATTCTCTTCTTCAATCTCTTCATTCCCTGCTGCTGTGATATTTTATGTGCTTGTACTATCCTGAATATGTTAGTTCTATTCAGGACGTTGATATTTGCCAATGCAGTGCATAACTGATAGCTGATAGCATGATTTTTCCATCCTCAACAGTCACAGGCTTAGCATCAAAACTTGGACCCCGCATTTGATTTGCTTAAGGGGACCGACCGGGCTAAAATTTTCAATTTTGGCGTTTTTCGGTTTTTGTGCTCATGTGAAAGCTGCAATTCTGCTCTTTCCAATGGTACCACTGCCATCGCTGTACGCCAATATTTACGTTAATGACGCCTCTTTAAAGGGAAGCGGGTTGGAGAGTTCTTTAAGAAATTAGATATAAATTAATTAGCTGCTGAAATCTTTGAATATAGTTTCTACTTGAGTTGTGCTGCAGTTACATGCTTAGTCTCATCTTAAAGCTGACATTCTGAGCTTTCCAACGATACTACTGATACGTGTCTCGATGTTGTAGGATGATATTTGTGGGAGGAGATAGATTTTCTGAAGTACCCCTTTTTAGCCGTTTTCTATGAATTTCACGTTTTCTATCAATTTTTTCGAAAAATTCATAGGAGCAAAATGTTTTTTACTTTACATTTTACGTATGTATGTGAAGTTTCGTGACAATCGGATAATAACTGTAGAAGTTTTCCGTATGCCCGGTCGGTCCCCTTAAATTAAAGCCAATGAATGAAAGTATTCGTTTTAAACCCTCAACAGTGGAATGAAAATGAGAAGATCTTTGCATTGTGTCGAGTTCTAGCGTCTGAAACCCTGATATTACGCATCGAGAAATCCCGATCGTAAACCAAATTTATTTGTAAAATAAATGATCCTAATTCAAGTTGCACGTTAAACTTGGTTATAGTTGCAAACCCCTTTGAATTGCAAATCTTCAATTCCCCCCTAAGAAAAAAAATATACATTCCAATGTTGATTGAGGTTTTCTCTGACGACTGCCGAACAGCAGACTGTGGCTGTACCATTTTCTATATTTATTCGTTAATCTCATCGTAACATAACCCCAGATATGCGGACACGCGTGCCAAACTGCTGCATAATTTAACCGCGCGACTGAGGCCGCACCAGAAATACATAACTAATACCTTCATAACAATTTCAATAATTGCAGCCTGGCAGGTCATTAAACATTTTCGTTAGTTAACGTATAGCAGCTCAGTCTTACTTTTAACGAACGAAAAATGTTTAATGAATGCAATATAAGAACAGACTAGATGAAGCTATGGAAAAATATATGTTCAGATTTGAAATGCCTAGCACCATATCGAACTCGGTGGAAGTCTAGTGGCTACTTCAAACTATCGCCAGTCATGAAAAGATCCGGGCAAATAACACGATTTTAGATCTTCTATGAACAAGGCACGAAATGGAAAAGAGTTGGCGACAGGCCACATCAGGCCTACACTGCAGCGCCGAGATCAATATGTTATGTTATTGTTATGTTATGTAATATTAAAATGCCGACACTCGTGTATGTGTTGTATGTGGCTGATTGATCTCGCTGCAATGAATTTCTCCGTTCGAAGCATCCATCGTTGAAAATGCGCAGTGAAAAATCTGGGATAGATTAATATTTTGTCACTTTTTATAGCTTTTTAATTTTTTAATGGTCATAATATCAATAGTCTATATGTTCAATAAAAATGAAAGAAAAATGTCGAAGAACTTGAGGAAAGGAATTGGAGATTATTTACCTTATAATTTAATCAACAATCAATTATATTGATCAATACAAGCTGCAAACGATGCGAAAATATGTGATGTGCAACTTTTTTAAGATTTTGTAGAGGCATAATAGCGAAAAGCCTGATCATAAAAATAACCAGGATGATTGCATTTGCAGATAAAATGTATTTTTTCATAACATTTTTACGCAGCGGGATATTTTTCGTCTTCTGACATACTACAGACAATAGGGAATGTGGTATAAAATTCAATTATGAGGCGCCACAGGTCGTCTCCTAGATCATTATTACGATATTTGAAGCCAAAAGTCAATCACCATCTTGATGAAAATTGATTGTTGCAAGCCATGACAAAGATTCTTTGCAAATATTGCTTGTTTTTCAACGAAATGTGGACTTTTAACGTTCAAAAAGGATAATATCTTTGTTACCCGATATATTGAGTCGACGCTACGAATTTGACACCCGTCGGAAATCTCGTTATGCAATTCATTCAAGTAACAAGAATCGGTCAGTAATAATCAATTAGAAACGAAACAAAGCGTTTATGCATTTATTATCTTTCTATATTTGTATTCGCAGGTTTTAAGAGTTCATAGCATGACCTACATAAACAACAATGAAGCATGAAAAAATGCCTTGCTGTAGTGTGTTGTTAATAAATAAATTAATAGTTCCGTACAAAAGTTGGAGTAGTTTACGTGCTAGTTTGAGACGCATGTGATGAAATCGTTACCAACCTGTATATTCGTGATCCAGGATAACCTTGTTTGCGTTTATGAAACTATGCATTCACGACTGCTCAGAATAAATTAAAGGCCATGCGGAAGGAAAAATGTTACGAGTCTTTCCAATTTTAAACATACTATGTAAATTTGACCAAAGGGATATCTAGTCCAGTCCCTCTTCTTACTCGAATATGAATGACCTCAGGAGAGTGTCCAAGTGTAAGTCTACATCGCTCCGTTCTGTCGTATATTAGCGTCAAAAAAATTTCTTCCGATGGCAACTCGTGTCACATAGCCTTTAGTTACGAATAGCGTTGACAATGCTGAACGATAATCTTAGACAGAGGGTTTAAATAATTACAAAATCCCAAGGACGAAGCTAAAAAACGACTTCTAGTGTTTGACTTTTAACTGAAGCAAAGTTAATTGACTTTCTTCCAATTTCGTGCGTAAAGTTCATGCTATCAAAATGGAATATTGACTTTCACTTTACTGTTGACTCTTCAAGTATAACTGGGACAGCAATCATAAAATTAACGCTAAATGAACATATATTTATCCTAAAATTACATTATTATTGTTTTTTTTATAGTTTTGGTTATAAACAAAGAGATATTAGGTTTAATTTACCAGCCTAATCTTATTATCATTTTTCGCAACTTTCAACACGGAAAGTCAAGAACCTCTCTTATGACGCGTATATATGACACGTCAAGTCGAAGTCTTGACGACCAACACTAACCAATTCCAAGCCGACACGACACCTCACCATTAGTATTCATTGGGTCCTATATTGTCCTGCTACTGTATTAGTCAGAGCGCACTTCCCAGGGCTACCTGCCGAATTAATGACTGCCAGTCCATGAAATTTCTCTGGAGGTAATGTCATGTTGCAGCAATGACTCTAATATTAATGCTATCTTCGACCAAATTGTGTGATAAATCGGAACTTCTTGCAAACGCTGCCAAAGTAACTGTTTGTTCAGTGAAGTAATGGGAGGATATAAAGCCTGGTTATGATCATTGCTTTGTAGTCGGTAAGCGAAGGCTCTGTTGGATGGTTCTTAGTGGAGCAGCGAATTTCTCTCACTGAAAGTGAAATTTATTAATTTCTTCGCAAGCTCTTTGATTTTTAAGACTGCGGTACTGTTGATGATGTTTAGTTTGTGGTGCTGTAAATAATTCTCGACCCTATTTAATAATAGTATTTTTGAGTGACAAGTTTTAGAAATATATCTTTCTGATAGTTTTCAAACTACGAGTAATTTTTTAATTCGACATTTTCTTCTAGAAAATAAATTCATGGGGACGAGGCTAAAGATTTTTTGGATTGTGATTGACGGCACTGACTGGAAGTCATGTGAATTTTGATTATTTACAGTAAAACCAGCTCCGAACTAAACAAATCAATAAGAAACATTTGCTACAAGAAGATTATCGAAAAATCTGGTTTGACTGTCAGATAATTACAAATTCCTATTTATCAGAAATTGCAACCAAAAACTTTTGCTCGAATGCGTAGAACAAATATGAAATACTTGAGAACATTTTCAAGGAGTTGTGAAGTATTTACCAGTATATGTGTTTAATGATGATTTAATTCCTACAGGAGTAATTGCATAGTTTACTATCATCCATTCGATATGGGCCGAGGCGGTAACGACGCCTAATTTTTATGATTGATTATTGAGCAATGACTTGTCAAACTTTAATTTCAAAACAATTAATGCTCCTCCGATTTATTTTCAATCGACGAATCAGTAACTAATATCGTCGAATAAAATAAATCGGGGAGGCATAAATTGTTTTGAAACTAATGTTTGACAACTTCATGACAACAATTCGTAACTGAAGAAAATTTCGCCCCTGGAAGCCAAGTTTTAATAACTATTATGAGTATTAAATATAATGCTGAATTTTAAAGTTGTAAAGTAGTTTTCCAGAAATTTGTTAAGTGTTCACAAACTCGTTGTTTTCACGACAAAAGGATTATTTTTTATATATTATGCTTTTTAAATATAACCACTTATTTACGATCCATCGATTCCACTCTCGATCCCAAAAAAGCCTGAATTTAATTGTTACGAATTGAAAAGTGCTGACTTTGGTGGGCTCAAAATTTCTGAGCTAATTGATTAAGAAATGCGATGCTCTAATTGGTAATTCAAGTAGACAAGTGCTTAAAAAATTATTAATAATTTATGTAATTTAGCGGCACACATGATCAATATCAGCAAAAAACTAATCTTCCATAAGAAAAATTACCAGACAAATTTTTAACGTACGTTGATATTTTTCCGCCCATGTTAAATTTTTTATTCGTGAATGCTCGACGCACCCTAATTTATCTTTAATTTAATTAAGATTTCTTTTATCGAAATCTTGAATATATGGAAGAAAATTTATAAGTTTTAAGAAAGGCCTCTTGCAAGTATATAGATCGCATTTTTCAACTGTTGATTTTAACCTGACGTGTTTTGACGGTAATATGGTCAAGTACAAATGTTCTAATGATGTAACAATGTCTGTGGGTGTGTTAGATAGCAATTGCAAAAAAATTCTAATAAATATTAAAGTTCAATCCGTTATTTTTTGTCACTCCTAGTGAAGATACTTTTGAAATACTAGTACTTAATTGCCTCGCGAACATATAAAGAAAATCAAGCTCATGTTGAAAGGAAACAAGCGGTTGAATGATAAGTTATAAACGATGGCCATGCGAGCAGAACATGTTTTTGGTGGCAAGCGTTGGTTGACACTAGCGCTTGTGCTCTCACTCACGACCTCATCACTGGGGGGAGTGCTGGACACCAGGCTGGGGGTGGACTTCCTTGTTAAATACGTCGAGTTCACAGACGTCCTCAACCTCAACTTCTTTGCGGCTCCCGGTGAGAACGTCGTAGACTTTAAACTTTGACTATGATTTCATTATTCGATTCAAATTACATTCGTAGCTAATTACGACAACGATATAAGACAAAGTGAATAATAATTTTGTCTTTTTTTTTCACATTAAAAACGAGAAGAATTTACAATAGGGCGGTTAAGCATTGATAATTTTTGTTTCCTTGTGGACGAGAATTTATAGCAGCTCCTCAACGGCTTGATACATAGCTTATAATTTAGTTGTTATCATTACGGCTCATCGACAAGTCAATCAGAACCACATAAAACAATGCACACAAACATAACAATCTCATGCGAAGTTCATCACTCTAGAACTAGAAATGCTTTAGTTCGAACGGTGCTGTACGATCATTGACTTTTGTTTACTGTCACGTATTCTTTTATTGTTCGAATTTCAATCATTTTTATTTCAGTCATCGAATCTCGTGCGTTTTTCTTGCCATCTAACAGGCGGTGCCTTGCTGGCGCCCAATGCGGTGAAGCAGCTGAGCGCGAAGCGGAGGGTGGCGGTGTCAACGTTCGAAGTCGCCGACCACGTCGCCCTGACGAGTGCCGTCACCCGCGGTGCCCAGGCAGGCGTGCTCAACGCGGCATACCTGGACACGCCTAGCGACTTGGAGCTGCTCAGAGAGGTGTTTTTTTATTCAAAATTTAATCAAAAAATGTTTAAACAATTATCGTAACTTGAAAATTTATCACTAAAATTGTTCCAGGTCCTTCGTATATGTTTGCGACTGAAGCTCGTTATTTCAATGCAAATATGGTGGATTTAAGCAAAATGCAAAAGGATTTAAAGCTATGAAAGGATTAAGCAATGCAGAAGGATTTAAGGGGGATAAGCTCGTACGTTTATTTTACGTGCGAAAATCCTGTTTTAAACTCGCCATTACTGCGTCTTTCTATGCCGCAGACAAGTTAGTTGAGTTACTTGGTTGTTTGCATGTCGACGTGCAGGCGAGCAATCAGGGGCCGCTGCTCAGGAGGTACCGATGGCTGATCCTCTGCCGCTCGGTCGCGGCTATCAACACGACCTCCTCCATCTACCTGCCTGTAGACAATAAGGTCAGCTTACATCCTTTGCTTCAATTTGGAATTAGGTTTTGTAATTCTTGGTTAGCATGCGCGAGGGATCTACATTATAATGACGAATAAAGCGCTTTTAATTAAAACAATTAATAAATTATTTATTTCAATGAGAAGATCAATAAAAAATTGAGTACTGCAATTTCAAATGAAACCCGAACTCGATATCTGTACAGTCTAAATGTTTGGAAAAATTAGTCGTGTCCTGGATATTATATGTTAAAGGAAGTCTTTCAAAATAAATTAGAATTAGGAAAGAGCATATGACAGAAGTCACTGGAAAAGCTGGTCATTTGAAGGATACATTTACTGTGCGTTGGCAATCGTGCACACGATCCTAAACTATTTTCAGGCCTAAATATGTTGATCATTTTTGGCAATGATGCTACTTATAAATTGGTATTGAAAATCAATTCGGATCAAACATTCAAAGTTCCACTTTTCATCAGAATTACCGTAATGGATCAATCATCCGTATATACCACCCTTCAGTTAGAACTGTTAGATGATCAGTGATACGAATGATGGTTGTCATCTACGAAGACGCTTAATTCTAAACTGTGATTGTATTTAAATCATCGCTCAGAGATTCTTTGATTGAATTCGTTATTAATTGAACTTTGTTCCTGGGTTGAATTCTTTGTTCTTACACAATTAAGGCATCCGAAGAAAACCAATTAATTTTATTTTATGTATGTTCATAGCCGAACAGTTAATTGTATCAGGTCGATACCTCTTTCCACAATTTAAAATTTTTGCATTAGCCATGATGTATATAGTTATCGCTGCTCATATTGAGTTGGTACGAGTTCATGAAATTCAAGTTCTTGTTATCCTTGCATACTCTACTTCCATGCTGAAGTGAGGTTCATTTTCAGTCGAAAATTAAGAAATTTTAGATAGATTGACACTAGTTTTCTACAAAAATTTATAATCACCTTTGATTCATTAAACTTAGATGACATTAAACGAGCTCCAAACGAGCTGTCTCCAAACGAGCTTTTTCAAACAAAATGAACAAATTACAAATTTGAAATGTGCCAGCTCTAGAAAAATGGTGTTGCTTTCCACAAAAAAATTCAATGAAAAATGATTGTGACACTGACAGATTCATTTGAACGGAAATGGTTCACATACACGATATGTTTAAGCCTAATTATAAAATACTAAATAAACCTGAGCTTCAACATGCAGACTGCTCATCGCTACCATGAATTTTGCTGAAATATATAGTATTTTCATCATATAGATAGAAACGAGAAGGGATTCTATAAACAGACGTTTAAGCATATAGTACAGAGCAGTAAAATAACTTTCATGCAACACTGCTGGCTATTTGTAATTTTGATATAGTTCCTGAAGGAGGCTATAATGCGCAAAGCTGCTAATTTAGAGCTCGTTGCAACCATACAAGTGCAGAGTTGCGGAGCATCATTTGGTTTTGATTTTATGTTGTGTTTTTTTATGTTTTGATTTTATGTTATGATTTTGATTTGATTTTATGTTGTGTTAATTCAAACACGATTGGTGCACACTCATTTACGTTTAATATATAACCTTTTGCTACAAAAATACTTGTTCCATTCATACTTGATATGAGCGTATCAATTACTGTGTCTTGAAACAAATATTTTATTTGAATATTCTGAATCCACTCTGTTACCCAAGATTCCTTTATAAGGAGATTTCGGTCACTTACCAGTCGCCATCAATATCACTATCTGACTAATATCCTTGTTAGTATGACTGCAATTGATCTGCTATAACACCGAACAATAACCATAATTAAATTTCACTGACTTGTTCACTAATTTTCCAGTAATTTTCTAAATGATATATGCGTTCATTTTGTCTCCTCAGGTTATGTTTGTCGAGCAGACATCCCCCAACTCGACCGTTCTGAAGCTCTACGACATCTACCAGGCTACCATGTTCACTAGCCAGCAGGTACGGACAGCTTGTTATAATTACTGTGCTGTTCAAATACAGAAATTTACAGGGTTTGGAATTCCTTCACTAAAGATTGCTGTGTTTGAGGTTAAGGCAAACGTTGTTCGTATTTATTTGCATCTTCCAAGTCAGAAACTACTATAGCGATCGGAAAGATTTTTTCAGTATTTTCAGGATGATCAACGTCTAAAATAAACATGTTTAAAAAATGATTCTTAAACATTACGATTCTTCTAAGAACATTTGAACAGCTATTAAATATATTTACATTATTTCAGAGGTAAAGTCGTGCGCCTATTTCGACTGATGGATTTAAATGCCATTAAACCAGTACAACTGCGGATATAAATGTCATTAAACCAGTACAACTGCGGATTTAAATGTCATTAAACCAGTACAACTACAGATTTAATATCATTAAACCAGTATATCACTCGATTCCCGCATGTTGGTTGTTTTATGCAAAATACCAAACATCGGTCGGTAGCTACACTGAAGTGGAATGCATTATTTGCTCGTATTGATTTGCAGCGCTATGAGCCTGTTACAGTTTTAACCGGTGCTAAGGTCGCGTTATGAATTGTTCCACTGGCGATTGGTGTGTTTGAGGGGAATGAATTAATTGTTCATATTGATTTGCTGTGCCAAATTCGTGCAATAGTTTTCTTCTGTGTATTGGCCGTATCATGAATTGTTCCACTTAGTGATAGATGTGTTTGAAGGAAATGCATTAGTTGTTCGTATTGATTGGTCGGCGTGTAGGTGCGAGCTGTTGGACAGTTCACGGCCACGGGCGGATTATCGATGGCCATGAAAGATCCAGCGCAGAGCCGCACAAACTTCACCGGCCTCCACCTTCGCTGCGTCACGCTGCCTGTGAGTGTCCTTAAATATATATTTCAATGATAAACATTTTACGTGTCAATGTAGCTCAAAATTATGATAAGAAAAAAGCGTGAAGCAGAAGAAAAAATGGTAAGTTATTTTCATTGCCTGTGAAACAACGGCCTACATTATTTTTTCTCCAGTGAAGAGTGATTAAGAACTTGAAATTACGATTAAGACCTCGAATTATTTCTTAATTTCCGTTCGAAATTTTCTGTTCGAATTCAAAGTCATCTTAATCGCTCACCTGACTTTTAAGACAAGATCTAGTCTTATTATTATTCTAGCCATTAAATTAAATTAATTAAATTAATTAAATATTTAAAATATTAATTTTAAATAAATTAATTAATTAAATATTTCTTTTGTTGACTAAATTTTGAATTTGTTGATACAAAAAATCGAGCGTGGCTCACACGTCTTGTCTTAAATTTCCTGTTTATCACAAAAAATTCGTACCACCATTGCTCTTGAATTATTATATTAATTTTTCTTACTTTTTTGCCGTTTAGATAAGCTTAAGGAAAAGGCCGTCAGTCATTCCTCACAGTTGTTTATATGAGACGCTATGCCCCTGAATAACTTATGACACCGACTGGATAACTTACATCCGAGCTGCTTTCTCATTCTTTTCACGGTGAATCAGGAAGTCTTCAATGTTTATTTCTCAAAAAGCTACAAATAAGCTCGTTGTGACACAGAAGCTAGTCCTTCAAATGTATTTTTAGTAGAATCACACACATATATCTATTTTTATTCTCGTTCTGAACATAGACTTACATCCAACTCATGTCTAACATGAACGTTGACAATTAAATATATCGAGAGCGAAGTTAGTCTCGTGAGTGATTCTTAGAACTCTTGATCGTTTTATTGTGTCACCTATAATGTTTCAATCATAAATTTTAGTGCATTCGGTATTATAGATTGTGTTTAACAAAATTCAATGATGAGCATTACATATTAATCAACTTGGATTGAATACGAATCTCAAATAATTTATAGTAACCTCAAAATAGCCCAGATTATTTATTTGACAGCTAACCGACTCACTCAATTTTAACCAAATAAAAAAATTCAATATCAACAGTGCTCATCACAAATATAAAAACATAATTATAACTTCAAAAGGGGAATTATAGGTAGACATTTATTTTTAAACTTGTCTGTCTGTGGTCAGCAAGAGCCGTTCACTTACCTCGCTCCCGGACCTGATGGCACCACCGTACTGCAGTCCGGCCACATCGCCGACGTTTGGCGTATCTTGCAAAACACGCTGGGCTTCACGTGAGTTTTACTAAAATTATCTTGTTGGAATTTCTTTTAAAATTTGCATGACCTAAATCCACATCTAAAGCCGTATTAACAATTCCGTAAAAAGGTATGAAATATGTTCACTGCAGGAGTTGGCTACTAATTCCATTGTGCACGATAGCCGTAGCTGTATTTACAGAGTTATGTTGATCTGTACACAGGTACACGTGCAGGCAACCCGCGGACATGACTTTTGGCGTCCTCAGCAATGGCGAGTGGGGAGGCATGGTGAGTGAAGCGTGGACGGGCATGGTGAGTGAAGCGTGGACGGGCATGGTGAGTGAAGCGTGGACGGGCATGATGAGTGAAGCATGGACGGGCATGGTGAGTGAAGCATGGACGGGCATGGTGAGTGAAGCATGGACGGGCATGGTGGGTGAAGCGTGGACGGGCATGGTGAGTGAAGCGTGGACGGGCATGGTGTCCGGGAGTAGTATGTGGATACAAGTCCCCATGTGTTTATCAACAGACTTAGTTAGCTTTGAGTCCACTGTGTCACTGAGAGCTTGCCTCAGACGCTGAGTCGACAGCTTATACAGCATATGTGTCACGAGGACAAGAACTTGTGGACGGATGTTGAAGTCCATAAAAGGGCTGGCACTTTATTAGAGCCCCCGAGTAACTGAAATGTTCGTGGAATGTAGTTGGACATGGTGATTGAATAGTGGAGTGCATGGTGAGTGAAGTTATGGAAGGATGTAATGAATTTGCTTTCCCATGACCTGGAGCCATACTTTCAAAAAAAGTTAAGAGATCGTTAGTTCATCAGCCAATCTTTGACGGCCTTTCAAGAAAATCCACCAATCATAGACAAGAAAATTGTCCGTAAGTAGTTACGTTCACTTAGCGAGTTTTGAAAGCATGGCCCCTGACCTCGCAGTCCACTCTTGTCGCCAGATGCGCGCTCTGGTGGACGGCGAAGCAGACGTGATCGTGGCGCCTCTCGACTACACCGTCGAGCGCGCCGCTGCCGTGGACTTCACCATAGGCCTTCGCAACACAGCGTGAGTCATCGCTGCTTCTAGTATTATAGTGACGCCACCTCTAGGTGAGTCATCGCTGCTTCTAGTATTATAGTGACGTCACGTCTAGCTGAGTCATTGCTGCTTCTAGCATTATAGTGACGCCACCTCTAGGTGAGTCATCGCTGCTTCTAGTATTATAGTAACGCCTCGTCTTGGTGAGTCATTGCTGCTTCTAGTATTATAGTGACGCCACCTCTAGGTGAGTCATCACTGCTTCTTGTATTATAGTGACACCACCTCTAGGCGAGTCGTCGCTGCTTCCAGCATTTCAGTGATGAAAACGAAGCGCATGTCATGGCTGGTTCAATCACTATACTGAGGTCAAGATAGCGTCAGTCAAAACTGTCTATGCCAGCCTCACAAGAATAAAAATCGCCAAATCGAAAGCGTGCTGAATTTTACGTTTGTTTAACTGAAATTTCCACTGTTCGATTTTTCAGATGAGTTTGCTAGAAGCTTCATGTAAACGCCGTGCACTTTTATTTTTGTTCTGACTCTGGACGCACTTCGAGGCTGACTCAATCAAAACGATGATATGCGCGTCAGAATTAAGCGATGAATGCGTGACTTCGGGTTGACAGGTCATAGAGTTACGTCAGCTAGAACTGTAACGTGTTGACAAGACCGCAGTACATTACATCACTAGCTTAGGCTAATTCAGAACGTCAGTGCATTGCTACGGCACACGTGTATGATGCTAGTTTAAAGGCACATGTGTATGATGCTTAAATTCAAAGAGATCCTGTTAGAAACACATTTTTTGAGGCAAATAAATGAATTGGCATAATAGCTTAGTATATATTGCTTTTTATATCTACTTAACGTAATTTCGGGATTTTGTGGGGCGGTTACGTCAGCCCGTCCGCCTTGATCGAGGACCATTGTTAAATACAGTCATTATCAAGTAAACACTTTTGAACAACCTCATCAACAATTCCAGGTTAGTCTACTTAAATATAATATTCCTGACATTATGCCATAGGACGCGGATGGTGACGAAGAAGCGGGCATTGATGGACTCGACATGGACGACGTTCACGCAGGAGTTCACGAAGGAAGCGTGGGGCGGCACTCTGGCTTTGGTGTTCCTCGCTCCGCCATTCCTGGCCTTCATCACGCAGCTCTCGCCCTCGGAGAAGGTTAAGATATCGTTGCGGGACGCTTACGTCATCTCCGTGGGAGCGCTTGCTTTTCAGGGTGAGTACCGGCAGACATTTTGAACCAAAAAAAATCGTGGCTCAGAGTCTTTGAATGGTATTCTCGAAATAAATCGTGGCGACGTGACGATAAATGTCTCGTCTCGATTTGAGCAGCATTTGGCTGCCGACACATCTTGACAGTTACTTTAATGGGTAGACATTATGGCTGGCAGAATAATGTTGCAGTTTATTTTATTCGCTAAGGCTTCCTCAAATAACGCATTATTAAATATATATAGTTATAATTGACGCACACTTCAGATAATCGTACCTAACGCAGAACGTTAGAGTTCAGTACGCATTTCAGGCGCCGTAGCCACATTAGCGCCTGTCAGAGACGCAGAGTCTCCGAGTCTGAGCTTATATGAGAATGTGAACGTTCTTTATCTGCCCATTAAAACTAACAATCATTTACAAGATAGGCATAGGCGATACCAATTTACATAGTATGATGATTGAAGTGTATAAAAATTGTCAGAAAACTGTTGTTGAAGAAATGCCGAAAAAATACTTCATTGAAATATCACAACATGGATTGTCCGTGTGTCCCGTAAATAGATGTTGATTAGAGGAAATTGTAAATCTCTCGTATTGTTTGTCTCTGGTTGGTATCGTCCCCGATTTTTTTCGCAATTTCTTCGATTTTTATCGCCAATCGTGATAAAACTTTTAGGTTGCTGTCTTATCTCGAATAAAAAATCTACATCAGGTTAAAAAATTTAGGAAATAAGTTTTATTGAGACGTTTTAGCTCCGATCTCTGCACGCTTATATTTATTTTTCTTTCCGATGCCTAACAAATTGGGTTTGATTATTTTTTTATTCGGTTGATCACAAGTCATGCCCCAAATAAATTTATAGTCGAATACAATCCTGTTTTAAATTCACATCGCCCATGAAACCGCTTATATTCATCTCGATAAATTTCTGAATAACCGAATATTGAATTACTTGACCCGAATTTACAGGAGCATCAGTGGAAACAACCAGCGGCGCCGGCCGTATTGTGTTCATCGTGATATTCCTGGGCACGCTGCTGACCTACTGCTACTACACGTCTGCCCTCACCGCGTCTCTCACGATCGCCTCCACCACTCTGCCCGTCGAGTCGCTGCAAGACGTCGTCAACTCAGGCCACTACGACATCGGCATCAAGCTGGGCACTTCCAGACAGGGGGAGTTCCAGGTATGTTAATGTGTCCCCACATATTAATAAGTAAGAGGCACATGCATATACCTGGCTAGGTAATTGGAAGCCCTTATGCCAAAATCTATCTCTGTAATTAAATGGCGTAAGAGTTAAGGTCTTTTATCAGGAAAAATTACAAGAAACTTCATCAATAGCATATACGCCGTAAACAATAACGTATAAAATATCAACAATAGAGGAGGATTTAATAGCTACAGTAACGTATTGTGACAAATAAACAGATTGTTTTGAATCACAAATTGAGAGCATTGCAAAATGGAGCTTTTGATTTCAAAATTTGAGGACATGGATATTAACCTTGTGAAAATGGCTTCTTGTAGCTTACTCTGAAACTGTACAAGGTTCTAGTTTATCAAGTGACAAGTAAGTCTTTCCACGCTTGCTAACATCGAGCGATATTATCGGTCCATAATAAAAATGTTGAAGATTGCGTCACTCTCTCAACAGGCCATGGGTCTATTTCTTCAGTGCCGACACTTCTATTCTATTCTATTCTGTTCTTTTCTATTCTATTCTATTCTGTTCTATTCTATTCTATTCTATTCTATTCTATTCTATTCTATTCTATTCTATTCTATTCTATTCTATTCTATTCTATTCTATTCTATTCTATTCTTTTCTTTTCTATTCTATTCTATTCTATTCTATTCTATTCTATTCTATTCTATTCTATTCTATTCTAACATAGACATGTTCTACGTGGAGTATTGTGTCTTGGCAGATGGTTATCCATAGCCATCGACTTACTTATCTGTGTTGAATTCGGCAGACCGTTATACAACGCAAATGCAGCTCCGTAGGGAGAGAAGCTCAAGAAAGCTTTACCTCGTCAATTTTGCGGAGAGTAAGGAGTTTCTGCAATGAATCCATCATGTCATAAATCAGTAACGTAATTTCGTGGTACTCTTTTTCTGTAGGTATGACTCATAAATTCCGTCGCACCCTATAGTCATCATAAATGATATGTAAGCATCGCCTAGCATTGCTCACCTGTCTTGTGATTGCAGTTTGTATGCAAAATCCTTCGTCATGTTCAATGTTCGCCGGAATGCATAGAGAACATTGAAAACATTCCTCCCGTTTTGAACTTTTAAGCAGGTCCGTTCTGCATCAATTTCTCATCTTGTTTCCGCATCAAAATCGATATATTCCTCTAAAGTTCATAAAAATATCAATTAGTGATTAGCATTCTCAATTAGATTGTCCGTGCCATTTACGTAATTTACGTATGCCCAAGCTGCATATAGTTTGGTTAGCTGTACAATACGAAAGATGCTTGCATGCCGTCTTGCGATTTACGCATCGATGCAGTACAGTAGAACCTCGGGTAACGATCAAAATCCGTTCCAAATAATTTCCCCCATAAGAAAAAATGAAAATTGAAATAATTGGTTCTCAGCCTCTCTTGACTCGCTTTCATATGAGAGATGTATAGCTATATATATGAATGTTTTTTAGATGTAAACAATTATAAATGAATCTAAATAAATATAAAAACAGTAAAGAAAGTACTTAAACGTAAGAAAAAATTTGGTAAACATAAGGAGACTTATTGTTTTGACTATGATATGATGGCGTGACTGATGGAGTGGTTGGACGGATGGGAGTAATTTTTAGAATTATTAGAATAGAAGTGTCGGCGTTGAAGAAATAGGCCCATAGCCTGTTGCCGATTCTTGAACTTTTCGTGACTTGATTCACAAGGGATCCGGCCTTTGGAACCCGGTCTTTCCATAACTGACGATTGATTGAGATAGCTGCTGGACTTATTGCCTGGTCCGTAATTTGCTAGGCATTTTAAGACTGAACATATGCTCCTGCATAGCTTCGTCTGGACTTATTGCCTGGTCCGTAATTTGCTAGGCATTTTAAGACTGAACATATGCTCCTGCATAGCTTCGTCTAGTCTGTTTTTGAAGATGTTCATACTCGGAGCGAGGATACTTATTGCATTGAGGAGGAAGCCCATTCGAAGAGAACATCGAGAATTGTAACCTCGGAGGTCGATTCTCTTGTACGTCGCTTTGAGTTCAGAGAAAAAACTTATTCCGTGTCTGTTGCTTCAGCCTTTATTGTATGTAAAGCTTTTTGACAATATGACATAAAATCGTCTTTAAACAAGTTTGGGCTACTATTGCCTACAGCTCAATTAACCTTCTTCGGAGACATGACTGATGACTATAATTATTCAAACCAAACACAGAAATCACTAAATAAGATGGATATGAACAGATAAAGCTAACGAACGTTCGATCGAAGCTGAATCTTCCGTACGCGTGAGCGACATGTCATATCGGATGCTTGGTCACGTGCCTACTGCCTAGTAATGTCGCATTACTTGTTCGTTAATTGAAATTTTTCGTTAACCGAGGTACATTTTTATCGAAATTCTTGGTCGGTAACTGAATTTTTCGTTAACCGAAGCGTTCGCTAACCGAGGTTCTACTGTAATGACTTTAACAAATAAAAGAATTTTATACAGTCTTCGCTTCAATTATGCAAGTTCGATGTGAATGTGCACATACATTTATGGTTTTTATATATATATATAAATAACTTTACTCTAAAAATAGCTTTTTTTACCTTAAAAAATACCTTAAAAAACCTATTCTTACGTACAGCTCTCATTACCCTACTATTAGATCGTATAAATATCATAACTTAATACGGAAAACGTATTGTTTGTTCTGAAGCATTCTTTAACATCGCCGTTCCGGGAAGCATGGCAGCGCTTCATCCAACCCAACCTCGGCCTCATGCCCACATCTCACCAAGAAGGCATTGACAAGGTTAGTTCAATATAATACACATTAAGGGTAAAGTATTAAATTTTTCTCACCCAGTGGAACAAATGATGTATCAATAACAACTATGGGGTAACTGTAGATTTTCCGTTTAAATTTAGTTTCAACTTTAATTTGAAAATTTCCCGCAAGTTAAACTATTGGTTAAGTGAGAATTCTTGTTGACTGTGAGTTTGAACTGATCTTTATTTTATAAAATAAAGATAAAATAAATTTATAAATATTTTATAAAATAAAGATCAGATGATATATTTTATAATATCATAAAATATATCATATTATACATATAATGATAATTGGAATGGCAATTTGAGGTAGGGATTTCAAAATCACGAGTATTGTCGCGCGACATATGAATATTAACTTGACTCATCCATGGATTTGGTATAAGCAATAATCGTGGAATTAAATGATTGTACTCATAATTTTTGAGGTCTCTTCTCCTGTAATTGTACTCCAGTCTCTTGTAGTTTATTCATTGATTCGTGTGCAATTCAGGCTCTTAACGATTGCCCACATTTTTCGTCGGAAACTTATGAAAGCATATACGCGACTTTGGGACTCAGCCCGTTTAACACAAAGGGTGTGGAATGTGCCATTAATTATGTAATGGTGCAGTCGAAGTCTGGTCATGCATATCACGTTCATGACAGGTATTTGAACGCAGAGAAAGGATTCTGTCCCAAATACATCAATATATCTTTACATAGCTAAGCAAGACGGCGCATGAATATACGTGGCCATTACGATCAAAGCTGTGACTTGTCACGCTACGCTAGCGTTTACAAATGAGCACATAAGAAATATTTGATTCTTTCCACGGAACGAAGAGGTGAAACTTTGCTAGTACAGAGGCAGGACTGTAAATCATTCTTTTGTTAGCACGGCTGTAGTATGTTTGAGTAGAGCAATCAATACTAGGCCTAAAAAGAGTTAGGCAGCACCGCAGCTCATACTCTTCATAATGCAAGTGTTTCACTAAAATGAAGGTGACACGTCGTTCCCTGATGCTTGGATCGCTCATCATTTGGTGGTCGATGACTGATGCCCGGTGCTTCAAGACTGTCAAACTATACTTATTCCTTAATGAGGTGCAGCACTTGCTGTGAACAGAGAGCCCAGCTATAGACGACTCGAAAAGAACATTTCAAAGCATTTATTGTTTTATTGGCTGACACTTGCTAGGTATATGCAGTAACATATGATGATGATTTGCGAGCACTTCTCTCGTCGACATTCGAGAAAATTGCAAAATTTGCACATGAATGATAGTGACTGTTGAGCTATTTATTGCCGGTAAATTTCTTGCTTCAGTATATGCTTCCTGTTCGTGACACTTCCATCTTGTCTCCAAGCCACCAGGTTAACAATAATTCTAGTGTACATATGGCTAATACATTAAACGTTAGTTGCACTAATCATCAACTTTTCTAATTGTATTTTACCTGCTTTACTCAAACTTTCAATTTCGTTTCCAAAATTTAATGGTTTGAAGTAGCTTCAATAGTACTATTGGAAGCGAGTCTATGGACACAGTTTGCAGAAACGACTTAATAGTTAGTGACCATTTACCCCCGATCAAAAACCGGACCATTCTCCCCGAATAAAATCTAATCTTTTAACCCCGATGGACCTGCACTCCTAATATTGTTCACAACCGTTACTAAAAACCCGGGACTTAACATAGAACGAATGTCACTAGGAAGACACTTCTTTGGGATATATAATTGACTTGAATTTTTGAAATACTTTACATACTTGGCGTGCTCATCTTTATTGATCAACACAGAGCTATATGGTACCTTTTACGTTCCATCACACAGTTATTCAAACTATGCAAAGGGCACATCACAAGCAGTGTAATTATTGTGAATATTCTTCATATCGATGAAAGGTAACTCAAATACAGTTAAAAAATTTAAACTCGTTCTAATTTTCGTTCTGGTTGATAGTTTGGAGACAAGCAAATTAAACTGTAGTTGTTATATCTTCCACGGGTGTAAAAACTATCAGCTGGATTTTGATTCTTCTCCGTAGCAAAATCATCATAAATGAACAAATTTGTCCTGTAGGGGTCTATGTCACTTGGATCAGTAATAGAAGCAGTGTTATCAATGTATTCCATTGCACATTTTTGTTAACGTCT
The DNA here is from genome assembly GCF_000764305.2 of Hyalella azteca. Classification (NCBI taxonomy): domain Eukaryota; kingdom Metazoa; phylum Arthropoda; class Malacostraca; order Amphipoda; family Hyalellidae; genus Hyalella; species Hyalella azteca. The sequence continues at coordinate 412,275 of NW_025943947.1, read as the reverse complement.
TCGAGGTAAGTTTTTTAAGATATTCATCAATACTACCATTGCCTTGGGAAAATCAATGATTTCAAACTCATTTTATCCCTTATCGAAAGCGTCCTTCAACAAATCATATTCAGGCTGATGAGTTGACCTACTATACAGGATAAGGTCGTTGTAATGTGTTGTGTTCTCATCTTTGTACTGGTCAATAAAGATGAGCACCTCGGTTCAAGAAAGTATTTTTAAAAATTAAGTCAGTTATTTATCCCAAAGTGTATATTCCTTCTTAACACTCACTCTAGGTTAAGTCCCTGGGTTTTAGTACCGGTTGTGAAAAATATCAGGAGTGCATGGTAAATTGGGGGTAAATGGTAAGATTTTATTCTGGATAAATGATCAGGTTTTCGATCGTGGGTAAATTGTCGTTAATCCACTAAGTCGTTCGTGCAAACTGTGCACATAACTCTTCTATAATACTTGCAATGAATAGATCTCCATGTATATGTTATTGCTCGATGGGAGCCCACATGTTTGTGTTGCAGGAGGCAGTGACCGCTCACTGCCTCCGTGTTAATGCGTGTTAATATTTGACGTAAATTTCACGTATTTGTGCTGCAGGAGGCAGTGAGCGGATACGTGTTAATATTTGGCTTAATTATCACCCGTTTTTATTGCAGGTGGCAGAAGGCGGTTATGTGTTTCTGCTCGACGAAAACGTCTTCGTGTACGAGTTCGGCAGCGACTGCCGAGTAACGCTCATCCCGCCTCGCTACTTCGAGACTCCCACAGGCTTGGCTTTCTCACAAGGTTCCCCTTACGTCAAGATCTTCAACCAGCTGTGAGTTGGTGAAGAGTTTCCGATAGCATAGCTTATTTCGCATACAATTCTTTAGAGTAATATTAGGAGTTTTATTAATTTCTTCTGAATCATTACGGTGATCGCAAATTGTGCTCCTTTCTTGTGAATTACTCGAAGAGGCTTGACAAATTTAAGATTCATAACAATTGGATTATTGGCAAGGTAAGTCACAATAAATATTTATCTCGAAAATTTGCTTCCGGCAAATGAAAAGTATTACTCCACGTCTGTTACACACCACGAAATTGCTGGCTCACATTAACAAGTAGATTATTACTTGCCTGTTTCACTGTTGAAACCGAAAGCATGTTATTCCCTCAGCTATTTCGGCATTTCAGATTTGAAGCAAAGGAATCGAAGCGTGCATCAAATTACTTTAAACGCGGTGACGCTGTAATATATATTTAAGCAAATGAAATCCACGGGGTTATATTCAACTGTATTTGATAGGTAATTATTATTCACTGAACACATGTCGCAGCTTCACGCTGCGGCACCTATAGGATTAGTCAATTGCAAGACACACAACTTATTGGTCACTAATTGGTATTGGTAACTTATTGGATCTTCAAATCATGCTATTGATCATAGCGTTCGGCCATACACACCCAGTTTAGTTTGTCGAACCAAATTTTATTTTGTGACGAGAAGTACGTCAATCATAACTTGAATTGTTATGTTACGTATTAAGGACCTCACTAATCCGTTCTAAATTTCATGTACTAAATTCTTCCATAAATACATCATACATGCCACCCTGAACAATTGAAAATTTATTTTCAACTATCGTAAGCTTTTCTTTTTGCAGAATTTTGCGGATGCGCAATGGCGGTATTCTGGACCGATCGTGGGAGCAGCTACAGCCCGCCAAGAATCTCTGCGACAACAGCGACGTCATATCGCTTAATCCCACACAGGTTAACCTCATGACATCGAGGCTTAATTGCTACCTTCTTACTATATATTGCATACCAAGTGTCAAGTCAGAATTGCAGAAATATATAGTAAAATGTCTCCCAGAAAATATTTGGATAAAAATTGGCAAAGCAAAGAAAGTAGAAATCAATTTCTATTCATATATACTATATAGGATGATCTCTACGAAGGGAAATGCAGATACCAGTAAAGTTGTTTACCTAACATTATGACTTCGGTGTTGCATTGGCGATAACATGTGATATTTCGTATTATTCTCGCGTCAAAGTTTAATAACAAATAAAAGCGGTGTGTTAATTTCACTTGCGGAGTAATTGTGGTTATTTGACGCAGTACTATTCGTGCTGTTGCTATTAGTGGTGAAAATACTGTAATACAGATCCCTTACTACGGCTGTAGTAAATCGTGCTATATTGTTGTATCGTGCTAGTGCTGCCACGTGATACACCTCAGGTAATTTAATTTCCGACTGATTTGAAGCCTAAATTAATTTTATGCTTTTAAATCAAATGTGCAGTTGTTCACGGCATTCCTGCTGCTGATGGTGGGAGCAGGCCTCGCAATACTGATGCTGCCTGTAGAAAAGTGAGGACAACTTCTTACAATTAGTTACGATGCATGCAGCTGTAAACAACTCTTCTCTAGTAGTTGCAATTACTATAACTCCGGTTAAGTCTAAAAATATTATAATTGATATCATCCTGTCATTATTTGATAGTTGTTCAGCGCTGCATCGTCCGTCCATATTTGCAGGTGGTACTGGAACAGATATGGAAAGAAGAAAGTTGAAGAGGAAATTCAGCCGCCTAGTCTGTACTGGGGAACGTGGGGCTGAGGAGGGAAGTTACGTCACTGCTGCGATTTCGTCAGTTATTGAAGTCACCACAGCAACTTATCGGCCTTTAAACTACACCGGAGTACTACTTGTCGAAAAGAAGTGGCATGAGTTCCGGTAAAGCAACATAATTTTAAGGCTGTTGAGTCATAATTTTTATATTATTTATGTTCATAGCAAGATATCTCTATTGTTTCGAGTGGGTTGCAGCCATTTAACCGATGTGGCGACTCGGGTGTCATTGGTGATAATTAGTACAACCTCTGCACTGCCAAGGCTGGCACTTCTACACTGCCAAGGCACTTAGCATTAACAGCCACAATGTTTTCTTTTCATCTCATGGACATTGAATGAAAACATCACAAAGCAATTACGGATGTTGAAGTAGCGTATGATGTCTTCAGACGTAATGTTGCTTCAAGAGCAGCCGGACGGAGATCACGAACTGCGTCTTAGTAAACTATGAGAAAATGATATTTCTCAGAGGCATTAGGGACACGGTGAAAGGCACTCGTGTAATCTGAAGAATTATATATAGTTCCTTATCAGAAAAAGTAGTTAGTAATCTAACATATATTTTTCAGTCGACTATTGAAACTTTAGATCACGAGAAACCACTACTAAATTACCAGTAGTTGTCTTTCTGAAGTTAATTAAGGAAATTGATAAAAGGGTGAATTTCAGGGGAGTTTTCCATAAAACTTCTGAAGGCAGACATAGTACCGTCACGCTGTACTGTCATGTTTTCGATACAATTTTATAGGAGTTCATAAGGACCGCTCAATATGTTGTTATTGACGAAGCGTACTAATTATGTAACTGCTAGGCCTTCTCGTGTAGCGGTAATATAATGTATGTAATCAGCCAATCATCATCGGACCGCTCGCCACACAATAACCATTTTCTTTAGCAATAAGTACGACATCATATTCAGAAAGCACCAAACTACAATTAAGAAATTGTTTCTCACTGAGCGGTGGTTTCATTTACTTTCCCTGGTATATAATATATTCCTAATAACATGAATGCGCTCGGCACCAATGGTTTTTTCCGATATGTTTGCGTCTGGCGTCAGAATGAAACCGTCACGTGTACTAAAACTTGCGAACCTGTGAAAAACGCTTACCAACATCAACGCGTCATGATCACGAAATTAAAGGCAAACATAAGGCAGGAATTGTTTATTCAATTCAGGTACATCCACGAGTGCCAGGTGCGAGAAACGCTTCAGGTACTCAACTTATTTCGAACAAAATAGTTCGAGTTCCATTGAACTTTCCTCTTAAATGTAATATCACATTATCAGCCGCACTAAGGAATGGACAAATCAGGTAGACAAACATGACTAAAAAATCAGCAGATAATTATCATGAATCATAACGATGGCGATACAGTATGTAGAACTGCAGATAGAGCAATATTTTGAAGCCAAACCAAGTACTCAATACCTTTAGTAAAGGTAACGAAAAGCTATACTGATGGCTATGGAAGATAACGAAAACTATAACACTCACACTTCAAATGATACATGTTAAGCCAAGTGAAATGATGAAATAAGGAGTTAAATCAACAAATAAATGTATGAATGTGGCCGAATGCAAAAATTCAAGTCGTGCGTTATGGTAACGTTCAGATCAACGATCCAGATGCTGGTAGTGTTACTCGTACAAACAGCATGCTTGATGAACGCCGCGTTACCAGTTAACATTGATGCAGGTCGTGAAACTAATAGTTTTGATGTAAGTTCATAGCAACAGTGTTGAGTTTAGTAAAAACTTATGATGGGTTGCATGACCAGCGGGTGAATGGCTGCAGCAATAGCCACCAGTTTTCCGTTAGCAACCAAACGGACAAAACTTTTCTAAAGCATCAATTCCTAGTCATAGCCTAGTATTCTCAGGTCAGTTCAGTGAAAAACTTCGATATTTCTACTTTTGAGAGAATTCTGTGCACAATAACAAAATTACGGCATAGTTCGAGTGTTAGCATCAAGGAGAGTAGACAAATGAGTGGATATAACGGAGGGCTTAGAAGTTTCTAATATCTAGAGTGGTTCGTTGACTTACACCAACAAACTGATATTGATTACACACAAAATCACCGTACCGTAGATACAGAGCAACTATAAGGCAATGCATGAAGAAAACTGATTATAAATATGCAGAAATCGATGTAAGCTCATAGACAAAACCAAAGTGCTTATCACCTATGACACAACATGTTCGGTGACATGAACATTTCGATCGTGCAAGTCGGGTAATAAAATAATTACGAGTGAGCCTCATCTGGTATACAATGAACGTATCAAAGGAACTTAACCTTTAGAAAGATAAACCTTAGTTGTGATGATGAATATTTGACAAACAACAGGTCGTCAAATGCTCGAATGAAATCTCAGCTTTAGTTCATCATTGCCTTACCCCTTGAACACGAATGAGGTCGATCTAATGCTATCTTGCACAGTTGAAATTCTGATTTGCCAGTTTGAAACTGCTCGGACCGAATATACAAATCTGGTAAAATAATATCGCTAGGTACAAAATATGACACGAATTGAATTAATAATCGAACAAAGATAATCCAAAATCGGGAACCAAATTTTCGAATTGGGTGAGCTAATTCTGAAAGTTAGCTTAGTCTTGCAAGATACGTACATCAGCTCTTTATTCTTCTATGTCGGTAAATTCTGTGAAGATTTTCAGGACTTTTTTAAGAACACATGGAGGTACAAGCTTCCAGTTGACCATGAGGCCCTGGGCACTAGAGGCCAGAGGCACATTGTTGTCCAGAAGGCAGTCGTAAACACGGCCCAGGACCTCCATGCCCGCTGCGCCGAACTCACGAGCCCGTAACGAACCTATCAACGCGTCTAACTGAAGCCTTTTTACGGGAGGCTGGCATTTACGAAGATAATATACACGGCTTTCATTGAAATACCAGTCAGGGTATTCCGTGTTCACTGCCTCGCCATTCTCGTTCCTGCTGCACATCACATACGCTTTGCCTTCTTCAAAAATTCGCTGCTCCTCGGCGTCACTGAGTACATCACCAATTTCATCTTCACTCAGGCCTGTGTCGCTCATATTATCGTTATCTGACACACTGCCGTTTTTCTTAACATCCATATTTCTCCGAGCCATTTCAAAGTCGTCCCCGTCGCTGTCGTCAGAAGCTTCGAGCTCAGCAGAGTCGTCGTCTTCTTCATCATCGCTTCCCTTGGATTCTGGTAGTGAACTGTGGATGTGGCTGGGGAGTTTAGCAAGACTTTCAGCCGCTGCAGGGGTTGGGAGTTTCTGTCTGGAGGAGTCTTTGGTCGAATTGGGAGGCATAGTTGAAAATTTCTTATTAACCCCTGTGTTCTTTGGCGTCTCTTTTTTAACATGGGCAGGATTTTTAGCAAGTGAGCGTACATCGACAACTGGCGAAGGAGCCGTTTTTGCTCGCCTCTTCTTTGATTCTTTCTTAGGCTCGATTTTGGCACGTTTAGCCGAAGGCAATTCAAGGTCCTCCGAGTCACTTGTAGAAGAGACTTGGTCCAATAAAATACCAAGTGTTTTATGCGCCGCACCCGGGGAAATTATTGAATTATTTGCTCTGGGAGGAGAAGGAGATGTGCTGCTTGAGCTTGACACTGACCTGGACCGGTCATCACCAGATCCAGAAGGCGTACGAGAACGAGACGGAGATGCAGATCCAGAACGCGACCTCGAAGGATTTCCACTTGAGGGGCTAGCCGAACGGCTGGATTGACTCTTGGCAGAACTTGACGATCGGGATCGTGATCTGGATTTCGAAGAACCGGAGTCAGACCTAGAAGGTGAAGGAGATTTTGAAGAGTTAAACGAGCTAGACGAGCATGAGCGGCTCTGTCTTTGGATTTCACCAGATGCTTTCTGCGCTACATTAACATTAATAGGCGGAGGAACAGCAACTTCCTTGGAAGAATCTTTGCTTGACCTGGGACGCTTTTTGGATTTCCGGGAAAGTTGACTGACGTCGGTAGGGGAGGCAGAATCCGGCGACAATTCTTTCTTCAGGCTGTGAGAAGAAGGTGCGACAGCTTTCTGTGTAGCAACATTGTTTCTCGGAGAGTTGATAGGTGCAGGAGAAACTTTCGGTAGGGGTGCAGGAGGAGGAAGGCACGCAGATGACGGTGTAGACGATGGACTGGGGGAGAGGTCATGCGCAGCTGCCCCTGACCGACTGGGTTGCTGCGCCGGCGACGAAGAAGAAGATCGATTCACGGCAAGTTTGGCCGGAGATAACAAATGCTTAGATGAAGAGGCTCGGGAGCTGCGGCCATCTTTGGAGGGCGAAAGGGACACAGCTTTGTTGGGGGCAGGAGACTTGGAAGAATGATGGTGGCGGTGAGATGATGATTTTGATGACGGAGGTGATTCAGTCACGATAACTGGAGAGGAACCTTTTGAGTGGTGACAGTCGCCGCCAGATTTGGATCCTTTAGAATTATTTGCATGCTTAGAAGACTCAGGCTTATTTGAATCAGATTTATTCTTAGAATGACTTGAGCTTTCTTTTCTAGGGGATTTTGGAGAATTACGATCAGATTTTTCTTTTTGGCTGGATTCCTTATGGGAGCTTTCACTTGTTTTGGATTTATGCTTATCTTTGCTGTGATCTTTGTGAGACTTAGATGAGTTCTGTTCACTCTTCGAGGAAACTTTTGTGGCCGTTTCTTTCTTCGATGCACTAGTATCGCCACTGCTCGACTTTTTAGAGGAACTTTCTTTGCTTCTGCTACTTGAAGATTTCTCACTATGCTTCTCTTTCTCCTCCGCCTTCTTTGAGTCCACGTCAGTGGTAGATTTGTCTCTGTATTTGTCTTTAGATTCTTTCTTGTCTTTATCACTCTTACTGCTTTTCTTGCTATCTTTATGAGATCCCTTCTCATCTTTTCTGTCTGAGTTGCTATGCCTATCACTTTTACTGCTCTTTTCCTTGTCGCCAGATTTTTTATCATCATCCTTCGACGATTTAGATCTCTCCTTGTCTCTATCTTTGTCGCTTTTACTTTTCTTTTCATCATGCTTGTGTTCTGTGCGCGCTTCTTTATCACGAGATTTAGAAGACCTGTCTTTGGACACATCGGACTTGCTTCTTGATGAGGAAGTTGCAGGATCTTCTTTGTTCTTGACAGGTGCGAACGAAGTTTTTGAGGCGTTCAGCGAAGTCTTGGAGACGTCAAGAGAAGTCTTGGCTGCATTGATAGTTTTTACTACGGGAGTCTTGGACTTGGCAGCAGTCACAGTCTTGTCTTTGTACGGCTTCAGAGGCTCGCCAAAAAGATCCACGAAGTTGTCAGGCTTTTTCATCTCCTGCTGAAATGAGACATAAGGATAGAATGTAGAGATAGTCTTAGTTTTGACAATAAGAACAGCACAGGAATACAAATAAAATCATGTCTAGAATGGCAATAGTTTCCGAAAACTGAAACTTCTCAATATTCAAGACTTAGGTAACGATGGGAAATTAATCAATATCAATCAATAGTAAAATCAATTATTAGTAACTCAATTCTTAATTGATTAGACCAATAATGAAGTAATAATCAATTAATCAATAGTAACTTAATCGATAGTAAATAAATAGTGAATTTCATATTAAAAAATAAGAAAGCAAAGAAAGAAGAAAAACGTTCATCAAGTAAATAAATAATTCCATACATACAAAAGCTAACTGAAAATTACTAATAAATAAGGAGAAGGAATCAGTATTAAAATAAGATGTAGTCGCATGCTAGACGTTCGATCAAATTGCATGCAACGTTGGTCATTAATCCCATTAATCTATAATTCAAACGCAACATTAGTCGTTACTCCCAATAATCTGTCTATAGAAAATATAGTTAATGAAAATATAACTGGTTTTCATACAGTGAAATTTTTCAAGAAAATTCTCACCGACTTGGAAAGCCAGCGGTTTGAAATAACGGAAAAGTGCCATCAACACTTAATAAAAATGTCAACTGGACTAAAATGAAGAACTATGAATAGCAACTCATCAGTGAGACATTTCATCCTTGGGACATTTCATCATTATAGTCATTCACAATAAAATTTCCTGATTTCATGAAGTTTATTTTGCAAACATAAGTACATGTAGCTTAGGTTAAATTGGAAAAGGATGAAATGTCCCAATGAGGAAATGTGCAAATGATGATATATCTTTTATGATGAGGTGCTAGGGAGCCATACAAATAATACATGCATCACAGAAATGACAGCGGATCTGCTGGGTGTTCAAGTTTTATATTAATTTGCAGTTAATTTTTCGATACAAGCATGAAATTTGTCATTGAATGGATATCTAATACACTACTACTATATAACAGTTGCGCACAATATTAACATAACCAACATTTTTAACGAGTAACAAAACTTCAACTCCAATAACAAAAATGCTGCGGAATTGCGATTATCCTAAATTTTCAGAGGTGACGAGAGCAACCATGTTCTCGTGAGAATAAATTCAACTCAAAATTAGGTCCCGCTTTTAGTTTACATCGACCCCAGTTGACAACACTACAGTAAACTGGTACAATAACAGCCACACAAAAAATGGCACACTCGCCTCAGTCGTCACGTTAGAATCTTCACTAGCACCATCAAGCAAAACTTGTTTAGGGATCTGCGTGCTAGACTTGACATTAGTTGACAAGTCCCCAGCGTCACTGCCTCTATTAGAAATTTTAGACGAACTTGAAGAGCGCGATTTAGGCTTAGTTTTATGCAGTGCGATGGTGCTGGTGCCTTCATTAACGCTTTCTTTACTACCAGTCGTGGACGCGGCAGTTTGATCTTTCTTCATGGCAGCGAACGCGTTTTTCTTAAAGACTGACTGCGAAAACTTCTTGCCTGACTGAGATTTGCAACCTCGGCCACTTGCACCCAAATATTTATGGCATTTCTCTTTTTTATTTTTCGAGGACGTAGCTTTTGTAACACCTGCTTTTCCTTTATATCTACACTCAGAAGACTCGTCTCGATGATTAACATTCTGGCTAGAATTTGTTCCAGTTTCGCACTTGGCACTCTTGTCAAGAGAAAATTTTTTCGTTACATTTGAACTTTCAGAAAGATTTGACCAGTAAAGAGGGTCTGGTGTAGTTATGGTGCCATCAGAACAGCCTTCAGAACGCCGACCTCTGGAAATTACCTTGTCAGGCATTGCGTTACCGGACAGAGAAATGCTTCTTTTCTTTGGGGATTTTGCAAGACATGACAAAGAAGTATAATTTGGTTTGGATTCATCACTTAAGACTACGTTATCAGTGGTCTTGATGTTGTTATTAGCGTCACAAGATGTATCCAGAATAGCAGTAGATAAGTGAGAATGCTTGCGAGTGTGGTTGCGTTGTGTGTGAACGCGGCTCTGTTCGCTAGCGGACTTACAATCAGACGTTATTGTTACGCGAGAACTGGAAGCCTTTCGTTTAGTAGTAACAGAAGACATCATTTCTTTAGCAGACAGTGGGCTGTTGATGGTTTCAGTTGCATTTGTAGATATCACAGCATCTGAAGCAATTGATGCCAGACACATTACACTTTCACCGCTTTTTAGAGGTGTCATATTCACTGATGTATCATAATCAGCTCTATCACCCGTCATAACAGGGTCAGAAGATTCCAGAGAAGCGAGTTGAAGTTTACGTAGAACCACCTTGGGACTCCCAAGTGTTCTCAGGTCTGACTCATGGGCATAAGGCGAGTCACGATCTTTTGAAAGGTCTACTTCGTTGTTGTAACAAGAGGTAAGGCAAACCGCATTCTCCTTCCTTTCTAGATTCCTACTATCGCTAAGAGAACCGAAAAACTGACGAATATTATGCAAAATTTTTTTGGCATTAGCAATAGCCTTCAAAGTGACGTGGTCGGTTTGCAGAATGGCTTCGTAAGAGAATTCTTCTATTCTCAAAGGCGCGACGCTGGCAATGTAACGAGACACAGTCCCGTATCGGTGCTTCTCGGCAAGCTGTTGCAACGCCTCTCTCCAGTTGCTTTCTGAAGGCTCTTTGTCCTCGGCCCATAGGAAGAGCTTAGCAGACGCCTCTAGCCATGTGCCGCCTTTGAACACCTCGTTGAAATCAGTTACGGCCTGAATCTCTTGCACTACCATGAAAACCTCGCTAGCTTCGACACCTACCTTCTTGACTGCCGTGTTTGCCGAAGAACTAGTTTCGTTTTTGGTCTTCTTGCCCACGGATGTCTTGTGGGGCGGGAGCTTGGCTGAGTTCGCTCCGTGCTTGGCAGAATCAGCGGAAATAGAGCTGGTCGTTGAGGAGCGGATGCCTCGGGAGCTGCCGCCGCCAGCGCTGCTCGTGTGGTTGTTGGAAGTCGAGTGGAGGCTCGCGCTGGGCACCGGTGGCGAGGTCAGACCTTCCTCGTTCGTCACTATTTCCTGTTTGTAGAAGATAATTAGATGGAAGTGTGGTCATGGCTAAAATTAGGAGAACTGGACTGGGATACGAAACTTGAATTTAACAATGTCTGTTTGTTTATAGGATGAAAAATAACAACTGAGAAATATTATGAGAGAGACATGACATTCGTGCAAATTCACGGGACCAAAACAAACACAACTGAGGGTTGTGGGACCATACAAGACGTCTTTACAACTACACACAGAATCTTGATTACCTGAACGAACTATTGTTTGGAAATAAAAAAGAATGTCATACAACACATTATAATCACAACGCATGCGTTTTCAGTCTGGGTTGCATGTTTGAGGGCAGCAATTGCTCAATACCGTCATCACTTTTACGTCTTCCCGTGCGCCAGCATGTTACTGAGTTAAGTTAGCCTTTGAAGTTAAGTGCTTAGAGCCATAGACGCCGTAAGTCAGTAACCACTGCTCCAGCCAGTTTAGTCTTCACGGAGACAACACTCCAGCATGCGTCTTCCTCCACACATGCCCGACCCTCCACCGACACAAAACTTTCCAGACCTAACCTAACATCGTTGGCTGCAGCAAAGTCTAGAAGCATGCCGAGTGGAGGACTGGAGCCGGTCATTGGCTGCAGCGATGTGGGGAGGCGGGGTAAGTGTGGAGGTAGGTGCATGCTGGGTGTAGATGCCGTGAAGACTAGACTGGCTGGAGAAGTGGCTGCAGGCGCACAGCGACTTCGGCTTCAAGCCATCGCGGAACTGAGATGGCTTGTGATGTTTCAAGCGTGGTCTGCTACTTGGTAGCTCTGAGGCTGAATTTAGCTGAGCATATTTATGCAGAGCGTTTTCTACAAGGCTTGTTTAAGAGTTGAATAACACATAGTTGCAGGACATTGCTAGTGCAAATTAGTGTAAGGAAAATGACTAACCCCTCCGGCCGATAGGAGCTTCTTCCTAAACTCGTCTTGAGGGCTGAAGAATGTGAGACGCTCAGTACGGATGTGATTAATTGGCTCTCCAGAGATTTCTTGCAGGAACAGGTCATACTCAAACCTGCACAGTGTATGAACATTATAAATGCTTAAATTTTATGCATGAGTCATACAATTGTTCTTTAATTTATATTGTTCAATTTAAAACAAAAGCAATTCAATTTTCAATAGCATTAGCAGTTTCAACAACAATATTTAGTTAGAAATGTCATCGATTTTAGGAAATAGAAATAGGTACAGAAATTACAATCCACTCATTACTGGAACAGGCATTAAAGAAATGTGTACATGTCCAATGCATATATGTATTGCTTAACATGAATAAAGCAATGCTGGGTAGTTTATGGATTAGCAAAGAAAAATCGTGTGAATACAAAATGCCTCTTTAACAGAATCAGATGTGCTTTCATCACTATTCAGCTTGTAGCAAGAAAAAAAAAATCCTTGCACACAGAGGAAGAATAATTCTCTGCATTGACAAACATGAAAATTTATCCACATTTTTTTTTCGATTGCTGGACTAAATTTAATTGAAAGAAATTGCTCCAAATGATTATATAAAATTAAAGTTGAGGCATTATTGCAACAAGGAAAGATTATCAAGAAAATTAATCTTATTTGCCACTAGTAAATAATATCCAGTAGGTAAGGAGGGTTTTCTGGGCTTGACATCACATTCTCACAAGCATATTTTGGAGCTAAGAATTGATACAAAACAACGCACCTTGTTTTTCTTGTTTCCTCGTTGTTGCTCTTGAAGTAAATTTCCACAGGTAAATTGAATCCTCCATACCCTTTTTCAATCACCTTGAAAGGAGGAGTCTTGAAGACTGCACACAGATTAAAAAAATTTAGTCATGCACTTTAAACAAAATTTTTTTATGTAAATGCAATTATTTCATTTATGCCAGGGTCACCAATGCAGGAGAACTACATTTGAAGATTGAACTGGAAAGAACTCAAGGTAAATTTTGAGCTAAATCTACTGACGGTGATAAAAAATCAACATTGTTGCATGGGCAAAATACTAATTTTTTACAATAGGTACTATCAGAAAAAGTTATAATGTATGATGACTGAATAAAAATTGACTGGATTTAAAACATAAGCTAGGAAATATATACCAGTACCAGTGTTAGTGAATTAGGGCCATAGCATAAAATCTCTCTCTAGAATTAACTTCAGCCCTAACTTCAACAATACAAATAACTCCAACAGCAAATGCAAGTACACCAAGCAAATCAAATTGACCAACATAGTAGATATTGGTTCAACTGCAAATAAAATTAAATGCTTAGCCAAAATTTTGAAACAAAATCTTACTTCTCTTGGGCCTCTTGAAGCTCTCGTGGAGAGTAAAGACGACCTTCTCAACAAATTCAGTGATGCTGCGATTATTTTCACCCTGGACCCAGACGCTCCACTCATGGGTGTAGCCCTCCTCAGTGGATTGTGTAAGCACGTGGGCAGTGTGCCCAATCTGAACGTTGATTGCAACGGCACTCTGTTGAAATGAAGGCAATAAATTAAATAAAAAAGATTACAAGCCATTTATTTGAGGAAGAATAGAAAAATTATGCACCCCAGTCACAGTCACATACATTGTGCAGCCTGGTCACAGTCGCATACATTGTGCAGCCTGGTCACAGTCGCATACATTGTGCAGCCTGGTCACAGTCACATACATTGTGCAGCCTGGTCACAGTCACATACATTGTGCAGCATGGTCACAGTCACATACATTGTGCTGCCTGGTCACAGTCACATACATTGTGCAGCCTGGTCACAGTCACATACATTGTGCAGCCTGGTCACAGTTGCATACATTGTGCAGCCTGGTTGCAGTCACATAACAGGTCTATCACTTTGATGATTAAATGTAACTGAGTGTAGCCTAGGCCACTACAATGTTAACACTAGACTACTGTGCCATACTTCTCTAATTTTTCTATGGTGAACTACAAATTAATACAAATAAAAAGTTTAAATTTTAGGGAAAAAATGGTAATAATATTTTTAGTATAACCAAAATAAATGGATTATAAGATGATATGTTGTAAACTTACCTTTGACATTCTCAGTATGCGCAGCTAAGGAAAGACTGTGTAAATAAGTTTTAGCTATAAATCATAACAAAACTACCAAGTCATTAGCAATCATATCTTGAGCAAAGTGTTAATGAAATATCTCTGAAATTATTTTGTCCAAATCTTCAAAATTTCATGTCTATCACCTGAAAAGAAATAGTGGATAAACACAAAAAAACTTGAATTTTATGTAGTATTATTATCTCTAATGATTAAAAAACTGTTTCAATAACAAAAGTTTTTTAAACAATTGAATTCTCCTAGAAAATAAGGCATCCAAGCCAACATTCATCAACCTATCAATCTGGAATATCAGGCAAAATTGTGCCATTTTTTTGAAAAAATTTTTGAAAGAAAATAGACAAGGAACATAGGTACCGTAAAATGGGATAACTTTGACCAGCGGGGTAACTTTGACCACTTTTCGTTTTTTTAACAAAAACCCCCAAAACTCAAAAACGATTCGACATAGAAAAATTTTGTCAATGGCCATCAAAGGCCCAATACTAAGGCTACGTAACACATTTAAAAAGTTTGCATATCTAATAGGTTAAAAAAATTAAAAATGTGACCCACAAAAAAGAGCTATTATTCAAAGCCTGTCGGAGTACCCCCTCCAATTTTTTTATTTTTTGGTAAAATAACTCCAGGTTTTGATGCATTGTAGTAGAACTCTTCTAGTTACATATGCATAAGACAAATTTTAGAAAAGTGTCATAGTTTTCAAATGGGGTAACTTTGACCACCTAATGGCAGCCATGACAGGGTAACATTGACCGGCTTGGGAATTAAGTTAAAATTACCATAGGTACCTATATAATATATTTTATGTTTGATACACCTATTAATGTTTTTTTCTTTGCAATTTATGGTGAGTAAAGCTAGAGTATAGACCTGTTGTATTTTGCATGTTTCAATTTAAGTTTAACTTATCTAGTAAAAAAATTGCATCATTTTGAAAAAAAAGTGGTCAAAGTTACCCCAGTTTACGGTATTTTCCATGGCATGGGCATTTTTTCTCATTCCCCGTGTAGGGGGGCTTCCACCCAGTTTTCCAGTTGGGTCTTCCAACCAAACTGGAAAATTGCCAATTGAGCAGAAGCTGTCTATGAAATGTAAAGAATGCGCATGACATTTTGGTCCATTTTAGCTTACAATTTACAAAACTAAACAAACTGTAATTTTTACTAATTTTTTTTTAAATTCTGTCCAATATTCCAAATTGGGCTGCCAAATGGCCAGGGTGCAGAGAGCAGGGAAATGTGCAAAGATCTCCTCAACAAATTTCTCTATAAATACCGTCAAATGGGGTAATAAGGGATGGGCAGGGTAAATCAGAAGTCACCCCACATTTTGTAGAAATGTTGTAGCAGCTAATCTAATCAGAATGTTGCAAAACTAAAAATAGTGGCGTAAAGTTCAACATTTTTACCATCTATGTGGCATAAAGCACATTAAGAAATCATACATTTACTACCTCTGAAAAATCCCTAAAAAAAGTGTGATAAGTGAGATTTTGGAAACATACCCTACTAAGGTCTGTAGCAAAAAAATATTCACCACATCAAAAAATTATACTGACATAAAAGTTGCACACAGGTCAAAAATGTAGTTGATAGAATTTGCATATCATTAAAAAAATTGGCCTATTATATGTTTACTATTCCATTTCTTCTAGTTAGGTGAGTCTCTGCTGAACATTGCACATTAGGCACATTGATTTTAATGGACATATGTCAGTGTCACTCAAAAATTTTTTAGAAACCAGTTCATTTTTAATTCCATGATCCATTTCAAAATTGCATTCAATATTTTTCTGATGATGCTGGTATTTATGAGCAATACTTAACTTGTCTTCTCATAGAACATTAGAACTCAACAAGGGAGGCTCTAAAAAAGTCTTTTACCAACACTCACCAAGATTGAAATTTTCCTACTTATGATGGAAATTTCACAGCTCAAAAGCGACAAATTTTTAATGCATTTAGAATTGTGTGGCCTGATCATACACTTTTATTAACAATTAAGTAGGGTGATCACCAAGCAGGCCTCTTTTCTTCAAGGTTAAACAAAGAAATATGAACAAGAACCAATCATATACATTTTAGCACAAGTTTTTGAACATTGAATGCATATAAATTGGACAACTGGATATAGTAAATGCAAGTTAATGGCAAGTGCGTGTCTGGGAGAACTAGACTGTCTCGATGGACAACAGAGTTTGGAACACTGCATCAGCAACACTCAGCTACAGTTGAACAAGTTCTCATTCATTTGACTGCCTTACAAGTTCTCCTTTTGATGGTAAATATACGAGGACTTAGCTAGTTAACAGAGGCTGTACACATGTTGAGATTTGGATTACGATTCAAGTGCAGCTTGAGATTATATATACCACTATTCCAGACATTGCTTTGAATAAAACAAGGCAGTACTGTTAAACTATAATTGTTGATGGCTGATCTAAATGTTTTTTTGGCTTTGTTTTCATCTTCCAGCTGAGAAAATTTGTCAGTAAGAACACTAAAAAATGCATATGCTCCAAGCACAGCCTTGACGGCGGTAGAGGATTTTGGTGAGGAAGGTTAATTTGACATATCTGGTATGTGAATAAGACTAATGAATATGATTAACAGGCTAACCTGCAGCCTGCTTAGCTTCCTGTAGCAGTTCAACCTAGTGTGTGAGAGGTTGATTTGGCATTAAGGGTCACACAAAATGCTCATGATATACAATTTCTTGATAGTTGTTAAGATTAAATTCACTTGTCATTTGTATGTAACTGACCAATTTTTGCAATGAATATGTTCTAAAATAGAAAAATTACACTAACATTTGCAGAAAATTCTCAAAATTTTACCAATACCAACAAAGTTTTTGATACCATGCAAAATGATGTGATGAACTGCAATTCTTTCATGGCACATTGTGCTATGATGTGAATGAGATGAGAAGGTGTCCCACACCTTGTTTTAGTAGTGTCAAATTCAATTTCACAATAAATATATAGATCCTGACTGAGATTTAAATGATGTAAAGTTGTTTCAAAATTCAAACACCTCTCAACACATGGCCAGATATGAATTTTTCCTGTTTTTGCTCTATTTTGTTTATATTGGCTAAATAACTTCACTTCAGATTTTGAATGATTTCATCTCCCATTGCAAGTTTTTGAAAGTCTTGCGTCTTTTAGAAAAAGTTCGTTTTGTTATTTAAAAGCAGCAATTATTGTATTAGTATATAAATCATTGAGTGCTTAGCCATGTGCCATGTGATGTAAAAAAATTAAATAGTGGTAATGCTTTCAGAATTACAATTCCCAAAATTAAAGTATGACTATTAAAAATTCACAATATGATACATGAACAAATTAAACATGACTAGTTTTATAGATAGATAAATACAATGCAAAATTAATGATAAATAAATAATATAAGAAACATTATTTAAAATGTTTCACAATTTATAGGAGCAGCACCTAAACAAGTAAGCAAAAGGGTGATTTTAACAGGGTTCGTACCAATATTTATAAAAAAATTCCACGAGTCTCCATGACCTCAATATAATTTTCCAAGACTTGTATGTTTAGCATGACTGAAAGACTAACCGTGCAAATTCTATCATCTCCTACAGTTTATAAATAGCAAACGTGTAAATGCATAGAGCAGGCAGACACAGAGGACCACAAATTGGAAATGCGTGACTGAGCTTTGCTTTTCTCTCCAGTGTTGTTACAGGGAGCATAATTAAGCTAGGTTTCAGCACATCCTTTACTGCCTTCACCCATTGACCTGATTTTAACCAATTATTCATTATTAACATTGCCATGTTTTCTCTTATCTCATACCAGCATCAATTTATTTTCCATTGCCAGTGCCATTGCCTTGATGTGAAGCTGTGGTAATTTGTCTGAACAATTGGGAATTCAGAAAGCTATTATTACTAGTTAGAAGGACTATTTACTAGGTGAGTTGACTGCTAATGTTGTCCCTTCAGGCTAATGATAAGATGATGTTAAGTCTTAAGTGTCTGAGCGTTACTGTCTTGATTAAGCCTTTCTTACTCAAGCTTCTTTTTCACAATTTTCAATAGAGGCTTTTGGTTCTTCATTCAACTGTTGTCATTGCAAGGTTTTTATGAATGTGCATTTAGTTATATGCTGATTTTATGTGTTTATTTAGTCTGTACCAGCTTTTCTGTTTCATGCTTTGTGATGCTTTTCAAATGTGCCAATATGATTCTTTAACAATTATAGGCAAGTTATATTATTTGTTCAGTTAATTATTGACAGTCATTGAGTTAAGAGTTCAAAGCTTAAAATTTTAATTTGTTCATTGTACCTTAAATATGATTCTGTTTTCTGTTCCACTAATTGATGCTTCAAGCACGTTTATTTTCTACATTTGCATGATGGCCATGAGTGGTTAAATTGCATTAAAATATTTCTCAAGTAGGTACTGTAACCATAATACTACCTTACTTACATACCAGCAGGGTGCAGAGTTTGCAAGCTGCGTCACCAAGATATGGATTTTTAGTCCAAAATGTTGCCATATATTTTCAAGATGCGTCGCTGGGTAATTTTCAATAAGAAAATGCAGTTAACAACTTTAATAGTACGTATATCCCTTACTCTCCACCCACTGCAACACTTACACTCATTGCAACTGATTTCCAGGCAAGCTTCACTGCATCCTGATCCATCCAACTTACCAGAAACCTTACTGTGTGTGCTTGCAGTCTTGCCAATTTTCAAATATTTTCAAAATAGTTGGCCGAAGACTGGCAAATATCTAAAATGCAATAATTCCAATGCAAATGTGTTGGCAAGATCTTCTGAAGGCGTAAATTTTGCTGCTGATGCGTTGCCAAAGATTTTGTGATATTCACCCACTTTCTGCATCCTGGATCGTACCATAATACTGCGGTTGGCAATGGTGTTATTGTCATACTACCAGCATTGGTATTGCCAACTGTAATCTGAAAGAAACTGAGTTGAGCATTTGCTATTATTGTATAAACATGTATGCCATTTTGCTCCCTCAAATAGCTTTTGCAGTGTGCATTATGTTAAATTCATATTGATAGAGATTTGTTATTAATTCATAAATGTTAATTTGATAGGTTTGACTTAGACTTAGAGACAAATTGCTAATGAATTATTATTTAGGGTAAATGCACCATATTCCGACACTGTGGGTAATTCTGATACCTCTCAATTTCTTCCTTTATATAAGCTTTGTCTTAGTTCCACGCAAGCATAGATGGTTGAAATAGTGACGTCATACTATTGCGCGCAAGATTTCCACCAAACATTAGGTCTGGCGGGAAAATTTAAGATCCGTAGTGCGAAATTCCATGTCAGCCAGTGGGAACATTGAAACACGTGTTAAAGTTGATAGTTGACCTTGCTTTACTAAATAGTGATAAACTGTTTGTGTAGAAAGAATATTATGGTTCGAGACTTTTAAATAAGTCTGTGAATATATTAGGATTATTTTTAGTGCAACTTTAATCCCTCCTATTTTTATCTTTCATATTTCAACTATAATTTTTGGACCGAAAAAGTGGCAGGGGTGGATCAAAAATAATAAATGAAGTAATGAACCATCATTTTTAGAATTCCATTCTGCAGACTGTGACTGGTTTTGCTCAAATGTGGTATCATTGTTGGTAGGGTAAACGCGGTATATTCCGACACATTAAGGACGCATCAAGAAATGAAAAACTATAAAAAAATAACTGTATGCATTACTCAAGTTCTGTTTGCTTTATGTGACTCGCAAAACACCGTACTACGCGCCAGCAACAATGAAACGTCACAAAATGTTGCCATATTTATTTAAAAGCCTTTAGAATGCAAACATACCAAATCCCTATATTCTGACACTGTGGGTGGCAATATTTGGCACGTGGTGAGGCATATTCCATCCGCGCTTCAAATTCTACTGATACATAATGCCATCATCCACGTGTTCGAATTCCGTTTGCTGTGTGAGCTGTATTGGAATACAACACGGCTTTGAATTAGAACACTAATGAATATTGAACACTACTTAATGACGCTTTTAATTAACAGCTATTAAGATTTTAATTAAGCAAATTTTAATTTTTCTACATAGCTTAAAACGATCTGTGTGCGTCCAATTCAAGTTGTGACGGAATTAGTTTTCATATGTCTAAATCCATTTCTCAACTTAATCATCTATTAATTTATTTACCACTTGAAATCAGCGAATACAAGTAAACTTAAAGGATTCCTAATATATTCACAGACGTATTTAAAAGTCTCAAACCATAATATTCTTCCTATACAAACAGTTATTTACTATTTGGTAGAGCAAGGTCAACTGTTAAATTTGACACATTTTTTGATGATCTCACTGGGTAGCATGCATTGTCTCTCTTTGGATCTCAATATTTTCCCACTAGAATGACTAGATGGCCAAGACCTAGTGTTTTGGCAGTAGTTTGACGCGCAAATGTATGACATCACCATTTCAACCATCAACGAATGCGTGGAACTAAAACAAAGCTTAATATAAAGGAAAAACTAGAGAGGTGGAATTACCCACGATGTCGGAATTTACCGCGTTTACCCTATGTGAAACAGACTGTTTCAGTTTTCACATAACTCAAACAATAGGCTACTGGTTAATTTAATACCTGTCTAATTTCACACTGAATATTGTTATTTATTTAAAAAAAAATGACAAATAAACATTTTTAACTCAACACTCTACCACCTGAAATACAATGTCATTGTTTTCATGTCATCTCATTGTTTTCATGTCATTTGCAATGCAATAGGCCTAGTCTGGAAAAGTCCTATTTTTGTCTGAAATATCGCGGCTCTAATATCATATAATTTCAGTAGGTATGAAATCTTGCGGCTCGAATGTCATAAATTTTTGTTTGATTACAAAATCGCGGTTTGCACTTCGCAAACATGTCATTTCATAAAATTTTCAACTTCTGCAATCCGCATTGCTTTACCGTTTCCGCCAAAAATATCTTGCAGAAAAAACATAAACATCGTAATGTAAACAAATAAACAAAACGTTTGTTGAAGATCG
>NW_025943947.1:274438-390766 GCF_000764305.2 Hyalella azteca | reverse complement strand
GCAATCAAAAAAATGTTGTTTACATTTTTTGCGGGAACTCATTGCAACTGATTTCCGGACAAGCTTCGCTGCATCGTAATCCATCCAACGTACCGGAAACCTTACTTTTTTTTCTAAATAGTTGGCTGAAGACTGAGAAATATATTAAATGCAAGAATTTTAATCTAAATGTGTCGGCAAGATCTTGTGAAGGCGAAAATTTTGCCGATAATGCGTCGCCGTAGGTCTTTAAATCTTCGTTCACTCTCTGCACAGTGGCCCCGGAGCGCCCCCCTCCCCCCGGAGCGCCATAAGTACCTCTCTTGTCAGAATTCCACCATGCTGCTGCAAGCTAAGCTCACAAGTTGTTAAAATACCTACACACAACTGAAGTTCAGTTGTACTGTTGTAGTAGACTTACTAGACTAGTAGTAGGCTAGTAGCTAGTGGCCTAGTGCACTAAGTGCAGTGGGTCAGTGGGTCGTGGGATCCCAAGTAGGGCAACCTGGGCTGGCTGGGCAAGTAGGCCTACTCTAAATAAGCCTCAAATTCGTTTGCTTTCAGGCATGCACGGGCCGTGGTCACTGCATAGTGGCAAAGCAGAGAGTTTTTTAGACTCTACCTCAAGCTCAAGTTCATTTTTGAGTCCTATAAGTAGACCAGTAAAGTATCCTGGATACCAACATTATAATACTTAAGATATTTGATTAAATCTCGAGTAAATGAGGAAATTAAAAATGAACTGATTCTAAAAGAGCTCCGGTTTGCCACTATAGTGGTCAGTGACCGGTCACGTGGGGCGTGGGCAGTGAACGGAATTTTACCTTTGCCATCGTCATTGAAGTGAAAATGATTGAACTGACTGGGATTTCGGAATAGGCTACTTCCTTCATTTCACCAAGCAAATAAATACAAGCTAGTTCCTGAAGCAGTCAGAACGCATAAAAATTAAACAAATTTCAATAAAAAAGTAATATATTAAAGCATACGCTGCTGGAAACCACAGAGGAGTAAAACACCTTGCTTGCACACTGCGTGACAGCCAGCTGTACGAACGTTCGCTTGTCGGAACTCGGAAGCTAGTATGCGTCAACTTGACTGCTGGTTCTTCGTAAGGCCTAATGTTCGAAGCTACTGCGATGAAGCTTTGTAAAGGTTATTTACGTTGGCCTGAAATTTTAATATAGACAAAGTCGCACATTGTGGACGGAGCAGTAAATCTCAATTGCACATCTATTTTATTTTGCTTTAACGCAGTATTTTACTTCAATCATGTTCGTCCAGTAACACAATAACGGAGCCAAGCAGTCTGTGATGTTCAACTAATCATTACTCGCTATTTTTTATAGCGATCTATCACAATATATTTTAATAAGATGAATTTTTGCAAGTTCCTGAAATTTAAAATGAACTCAGTGGTATATACTAGTAAAGCGAATAACCATATACATAAACGAGAAATGGTACTGAACTTCTAAATGGCCTGTTATAATGCTTAGTGAAGCAAATAACCATGAGTATATATGAGCCTGGAAACCATATGGCAAAACATGAACGTGGTAAGTACAGCACGTTTATGAATTCAACGAAAACTTATCGAATGTTCAAGTTTATTTTTAAGTAGAGATGTAAACTGCAAATTTTTCCATATAATCTTGTCTGTATCAACATAATTGTACCCTGGAATGGCAATATTTTTGTCGAAATAAAGTCTTTTTCGACAAAAAAGATTAGAAATAACGAATAAATCCATCACTCGCGCTCGAAATCGCTATTTTCAAGGCTCTCGCGTCCATGCCCAAAGTTATGACGGCTCCAGCAAAAACGCAGTATAACCAACTACTTTAAACTATGAGGAGTTAATTATTGTGTTTAATATAAAATTTTAGCCCAATTTCGTTCTCAAGAATGACGGATCATAGAGCAATAGTTGCCGCAATTTTTCAGTGTGATCGTTGGAACTGTTCTTGAAAAAACTTTAGCGGGGATTGAACAAGTAATCAGCAAAGAAAGGTTTATTGAACGTAATAATATGCGAGAAAGGTCGCATTGAAATCATGACGAACGTCCTAGTTCGGCCGTCTTTCTCGAATGTGGCTGTCGGTGGGGACGCCTGCCACTGTACGTCTGTACACAAGGTGAGGGTCGGTGCTCAAATAGGTTCCCCTATGAGGGATTTGGTTTTATTGATCCATATATATGTATTTTTAGACTTGCATCAGAGGATTATTTCAGGCCAATAGAATTATGTCTTGTATCATTCACTAATTTCAGGCAGAAAGGATTAGGGAGCGGCAGGACGAATTTTGTTGGGAGAAATAAACACACAATCAATTACTAATTGGATTTATTGGTTTAGCTCACTTGACCTGCTCGATGTGATGATCCAGGAAGAATATGTAGGCCGGGCCAGAGGTGCAGGTCGACGTGCCAGCGTGGTTACGTAGTGATTTGTCGTGGAGACGTTGTAGGTCGAGCTGATCAATGCCTAGATACGAGAACACGATACCCGAAACACGCGGTGATGTGGGCTCGTTTGGAGATGTGAATGCAACGCCGTAAGCACGTTTTAGTGTCATCGAACGTGCGTTGATGTAACTCACAGAATATGTCAAGCGAAAGATCACTGAATGAGTTCATTGAATGTTCGCAGGGAAGGCGTAGGCAGGCGGCGCGGCAAGATGGCGTCGTGCGCTTGGCGGGAAGATGGCGTTGGTCCGCTGACAGAGATGCTGGCTGAGAAGCTGACCGAGACGGAGTCAGAGAAGCTGACAGAGATGGCGTCAGAGATGCTGGTAGAGATGGCGTCTGAGATGCTGACCGAGATGGAGTCAGAGAAGCTGACAGCGATGGCGTCCCAGGCGGGAGATTGCGCGTGATCCTGAATTTTACGTTGCAGGGGTTTTCTGATGATGTAGGCTTGTTCACCGATTGGGGGTCAGCGCGATGTTGATTGCTTGAAGTCTAGCGGCAAAATAGAACGCTATACCAGTGTTGCCAGGTTTTTTCTTGGCGAGAATACCAGATTGCCTAGCTCAAAATACCAGAAATATACCAGAAATTCAATCGTTCAAAAACAGACTAATACCTCCAAATTTAATAAAACTATTCGTTAGAAACGTTGGTTAGAAAAAAATTATCTTATGTACAGTGCAGTTATCTGGCTTGACGATAATTAGCCAAATTGAACACGTTATATTTTTTCCCCTCTGTTTGGAACATTTTGACACTTTTCTTTTCCTGTGTCTGATTACATTGACACTTTTTCCTTTTTTTTATCAGTGTCATTGTGGCACTTTTTCCCTCTTCGCTCAACATGAGCATGTGGAACTTAATGCAGTAAATTTGCAGTAAGTCAGAAAATACCAGAAAAATACCAGATTTAGGCAAATATACCAGATCTAAAATGTTCATACCAGACACCTTCTGAAAATACCAGATTTGTGAAATCTGGTATAGAAATATACCATCTGGCAACGCTGCGCTATACGGCTATAGCTCTATTGAGGCTGTGAGATGGCGCGGAGGGCGATGTTGCCATCGAGTAAACTGAGCTTTCTCCGAGCTATTCTTATGATGGTGTTATAATTATTTATTGTGATAAACTTAATTGCTTAATATGGTAAGTGTTAATATTAATGTGAACATAAAAATTAATATGAACATAAAATTAGTTCTAGGTAGTGAGATGTAGTATATATAATTTTAGTTATATGTAGCGAGATCCGCTACACACCATGCGCTACACCCCGTTAAGCTTCAGACCACAGTACCTAAAATTAGTGGCAAATTTGTTCAGGAGACAGTAGTAAAATTCTATAATTAGGGTCGAATGGCTATCGTTAAAGCAAATCTAACGATAATAAATCTAATTAATAAGCATACGTCGTAATCTTACTCAAGAACGTGTGTATTTACAGTGTATGGAAAGGCTAGGATGAAACTGCACCCTAGTCAAGCCACCCACCATAGCCGTCGTCTAGTCCAAGCATGGCTCAGATGAATGGGCGAGACAGCGGTCGAGATCTCCCGCAGCAGTTTGGAGGGAGACGGGAGGGAAGGCTTAGTGCAGATAAGGTATCTAAACGGCATACGAAAAGTAGAGTCAAAGGCCACCACGGTCGCAGACGGCGCCACATGCGAAAGCATAGATGAAAGTGGTGCGTCGACGGGCACAGGTGGAGAACATCAGAAGACTGACGAATTTTCGAGACGGGAGGGCGACGACAGTGACTGGTATGTTCTGGTGTAATCTGGAATGCTTAATTTCTCCAGATTAGAGAATGGTCTGAGAATGAATGTGGCAGAAAGTGACAAAACGATAGGTGCAGCGTACATAAATTTCAAAGAATTTTAATTACATCAGAATTGCAATTAACTATAGGAGCCGTGAGAAGTATTTGCACAAATTATGCATGTACTGAAATCAAACTGCATCTTAATCCGTGATAACTGCTATTCGTCTTCTATATTTGGAACACCTCAAACCATTTCCTTACCAACTATACATGTCCCACAATCTAAATAAACTAAATAACGAATAGGTTACTGGGCCGAAACAATTATTAGTCAAATTACATTAAAAGGCTTTGTTAATTTAACCACGCAAGGACTTCTTAATATTAAATCATCTCAGAGAGTTTACTGCAGGATGCAAAAGATGCTTTTTATTTTATAGCCTCTCTGGGTATGCAGCCGTGCACCACTAAATTTGTGCACCAATCAGCCTTGAAAGGAACGCCTAGCATATTTCCGGATGACCATCAATCAGCCGCGGATTAAGCCAACCGCCTGTAACCAGCCCGTGACATCATCTTGCTTTAAATATTAGGAGCTTTACGCCACCATATTCTGAAGCGAATAGCCCAGAGAGTAATGGTTATGCACCACTGAACGTTGCATCGAATCATCACTTCATACCCTGACTTTAGCTCGAATTGTAAATTGCGGACAACGGACTGTGACCAACCAGCCCAGGCCGCCAGTGGAACTGTGTGCATCCTGCCGTGCACCACCAGACCGTCAATTTTAGCTCACAGCATTGGGGTTAGGTTTCAGGAAGCATAGTTCTGTTCCAAAATCTATCGTCCTTCGACGAGCGACTTCTAAAGCTTCGCTAAATTACGTAACTTTGAGCTCACAGCATCTGGGGTTAGGTTCCAGATAGCATAGTTCTGTTCCAAAATTTATCGTCGTACGACGCGTGGCAGTTCGACCGTGGGCTGATTCGACACACGGGACAGATACGGACGGCTCCGGCGCGCTCCGTCCGGGTGGTGTAAAAATTTTTCGCGTGTTGGCAGACGACGCTGGGCCATACGACGCCAGGCTTATTTTCCTGTGGGCTGATTGATCTAATTCAATGGATGTGATCTGTCTGGTGGCATGCGGCTGATAACGTTACAGTCGAGATGTGTTGTAGGCTACGTTCTTCAGGGAAGGGATCATGATAGTCCATTCGAAGCACGGCAGTGGTGGTCTCCGACAGGCGTCCCGCAAATTGTACGTTCAAAAATCGATTTTGATAGGACGCAAAATATATTAATTGATAGTGAATTATGGCGGAGGGGTTATTTTGATGGAAAAATAATTTACGTCATTCATCCTGCGCACCATGCGAAACACTCAGACATCAACTTGTGTGCCATTTTCCCCGTCGTTTGCATATGTCATTCTTAATTTTTATAACATTGTTCAAATAGATTTACTATAATACGGCTTCTTTGGTAACACATTGTTCAATCTTCACGGAAACGTTTCGGAGACCAGTTCCATTGTGAGTTGAACAAATTAGAAAGAATACAAGCAAAATCAGCAGTACAAATCCAATACACGCAAAAAAGATTAAATTCTAAGCGAAAAGAAAAAACGATTGTGGACTATAAAAACCAGAAACCTTTTCACATAAGTATCATTGGTAGCGCAGCCGGCGGCCACAAATTTAAATTATAAACAAGCTTTTTAGCAAACGCTCTGTATTAATATGCTCAGCTAAATTCAGCCTCAGAGCTACCAAGTAGCAGACCACGCTTGAAACACCACAAGCCATCTCAGTTCCGCGATGGCTTGAAGCCAAAGTCACTGTTCGCCTGCAGCCACTTCTCCAGCCAGTCTAGTCTTCACGGCATCTACACCCAGCATGCACCTACCTCCACACTTACCCCGCCTCCCCACATCGCTGCAGCCAATGACCGGCTCCAGTCCTCCACTCGGCATGCTTCTAGACTTTGCTGCAGCCAACGATGTTCGGGAGGCGACAACGTGCCAGCATTAATGGGTCCGTATCAGACTGGGCTTCAGTGCGCAGCGGCGTGCCACAAGGAAGCGTTATCGGGCCTATTCTATTCGTTGCGTTTATAAACGATCTGCCAGAAGCTGTGTCTAGCGTTTGCTCGATGTATGCTGACGACACAAAAATTTATAATACAGTGGAGAATACGTCGCAAAAAGTACAGTTGTAAGGTGATCTTGACAGGCTGGTGGACTGGGCTGATAAGTGGCAGCTGCGCTTCAACGCTGTCAAATGTAAAGTTATCCACCTTGGAAAAAAATAATGAACAGCAAGATTACAGTATGAGAAGACACGGTTGCAACGACAGAGTGATGATGTCGAAGTCTACAACGGAAAAGGATTTAGGAGTCAATATCGACAATGAGTTGAAATTTTCTAAGCATATTGAAGGTCAAGTTAATAAAGCCAATAAACGACTTGGACTGATCAGACGCTCTTTCGAGTTCTTAGATGCAGAAACGATGAAGCATTTGTTTGTTGCTGTCGTGAGCCCGAACCTAGAGTTTGGAAACGTCGTGTGGTCACCGAAATTTGAAAAGGACAAAAATTTAGTAGAGAGTGTTCAAAGACGCGCAACAAGGTTAGTTCCGGGCTTGAAAGGCAAGTCCTATGAGGAAAGATTAAAGAGTATGAAGCTTTCAAGCCTCAGTTATCGACGTCTGCGTGGGGAGCTCATTGAAGTATACAAGTATACTCATGGCTTATACAAGGTCCCAGAAGGATTACTAGAATTTGAAACAAGAACCAACACCAGGGGCCACGGCTAAAACTAAAAAAAACAGCGTTGGAACACATCCATGCGACAACATTTCTTCTCGCTTCGAGTCACCGACATGTGGAAAAGCCTCCCTGATAGCATCGTTGACGCTCCGAGTATGAACATCTTCAAAAAACAGATTAGACGAAGCTATGCAGGAGCATATGTTCAGTCTTAAAATGCCTAGCAAATTACGGACCAGGCAAAAAGTCCAGACGAAGCTATGCAGGAGCATATGTTCAGTCTTAAAATGCCTAGCAAATTACGGACCAGGCAATAAGTCCAGCAGCTATCTCACTCAATCAATCGTCAGCTATGGCAAGATCGGGTTCCAAAGGCCGGATTCCTTGTGAATCAAGTCGCGAAAAGCTCAAGAATCGGCAACAGGTCATGGGCCTATTTCTTCAAAGCTGACACTTCTATTCTATTCTAGGTCTGGAAAATTTTGTGTCGGTGGAGGGTCGGGCATGTGTGGAGGAAGACGCATGCTGGAGTGTTGTCTCCGTGAAGACTAAACAGGCTGGAGCAGTGGTTACTGACTTACGGCGTCTATGGCTCTGGGCACTTGAGTTCATATTCTAATCTGCTCAGTAACAGGCCTGCGCTCATGAAGCAATGTACTAAGACATTCGGCACGGCTGCCATTGCCTTCCCATCCTCCCGTCCCTCAACCAACACACGTTTTCCAAATATCTCTTCACACTCTCGAAAATAGCAACAGTTGCTGCCTCAGACAGACTGACAATCATTGCCATCCACTATTCGCTTGTTCTCTCACACCCCACTTCGTTAATCTCACCTCCATCATTAAGAATCGCCTCCATCATATCCTGTCTCTCTCTCTCTCTCTCTCATACGCCCCACATTCCATCACCAAGTGCTCCACAGTTTCCTCTTCGTCCCCATGACACATAAAACATTTATCTTTCATCCTCTCATTCCACCTGTATGTACGTCCATTGTCCATTCACGCCTAGCACCCCTGTCCTCACACAAACATAAGTTCCCCGCCTCTATTACCATCATACATGCATTCATATTTTGGCATCGCTTTCATCTGATACAGTCTAACCGTATTCTTTCCCTCTATTCCTTGCTTCCACACCTTCAGCCCATAGAATAGAATCGGGCTCGCCAAGCTCCCGCGTATCCACGTTAGCTGCGTTGCTACGCCGCCATCTTTGTATCACACCGGTGCCTCAGCTTACTCTCTCGTTCCTACACATTTGGACGTTTTGGTAGCAGTGGAGAAAGAAAGAACAAAGCAGAAAGGATTAGGCTGTTGTCAAAAACTCCTTCCTTCAGTGAGAGACCGATGTTTAAGAAAATTGTTCGACATTAACGCTGTTGATGCCAACGAAGTGCCGGCAAAGCCGTTGATGTGCATATTTTGCAAGCCTGCCTCCCGTTTAACACGGTGATTTAGAACTAAACTATTTGGTGTTTGGTGGTCAGCCAATACACCTTGCATGAATTCAAGGCATAAAAGACGCTTGAATCTTAAAAACAATTTGTGGATGGATGGGTACAGGCGATGGAGAAACGAAACTTCAACGAATCAAGAAAGGCGATGTACTTAGTAGAGTTATATTGGTAGTACAACTGGACAAAGACAATGATGCTGATGAATGGAACCTTCTAAGAATGGAAAATGAAATTCCTTTTCGCCTTTTTGAAGAGGAAAAGGATAGAATTTTATCAATGCTTACCAAGTAATCTGGGTTCGGACGGCTCATATTAATACCGATCACGATATTGGACGCGCTCATGTGACACCTGAGACCACAGAACTGACCAACAACACACCAATTCACCAGAAACCTCGACGTTTTGCAAAACCAATTTATATTGAAACTGAAAGGCAATGTAAAGAACTCGAAACATTTGATGTTATAGAACAAAGCGAATCATTTTGATCTTCCAACAAACCAGCCAACTGCAACAACACTATCATCGCTGCAGGATAATGGATTATGATAATGTTATCTGATCTGTAAATATTATTACGTTTTATTCTTACTTATGTAGCTTATCTAAAGACAAGTAACAGATTTTGCCCCTGGAAAATGTATAGTATCGTATATAATAAGTATTCACGGCTGGTAAACTGGTATGCGATACGTATATCAGTACGAGCCATAAACTGATACGAAATACACGGCATTCACGGCTCGTAAACTGAATAAACGCATTCCATTGTATAGTTTTCTGTTTAAATGGCCGTGAGAACGACTGGTACATCCTACAACGGTGCAGTAGCGTTCCATCTCCAAGCAAAAACTTCAAAAGAGACGATCGCTGTAGATTTAACACGTAGGCGCAAGCTAGACCCTGCTACAAATATGGCGGCCGATCCTACAATGCATCTGGCGATTCGGTGCCGTGACGTCTATTCTATTCCTTCGTGACGTTTATTCTATTCCTTGCTTCCACACCTTCAGCTCATAGTCTTTCACTCGCATATGTATTTCTCTTTTCCACTCTTTTTCATCCAAATCCATACCAATCGCACCCCGTACTGTCACGACTCATTCGTCCTTTGGCCTAGCGGGTCCATGGTGGTCGCCTGCCGAAGACCACCACTGCCCTGGATGTAATGGACCATCATGAATCCTGCCTTCCGGAACGTAGCCTTCAACACTTCAAGCCTTCCGTATCATGGCCGTGGGTCGAACCAGCCCTCGGTCGAACGGCCACTTGTCGAAGGACGATAAATTTTGGAACAGATTTATGCTATCTGAAACCTAACCTCAGATGTGGTGAACGTAAAATTACATAATTTAACGATGCCCGGAAGTCAGATTCGATCCGCGGCCTGGTGGTGCACGGCAGGTTCTATGCGAGGCCGGAGGAAGACAAAGCCGAGTGGTTCACGGCTGATTGGTGGATGTCCGGAGAGATCCAAGGCGTTCGATTCAGGGCTTATTGGTGCACAAAATTGGTGGGCACGGCTGCGCTCCCGTCCATGGCCCATGCTTCATGAGGTGCACAGCCGTAGACCAGGAAATTAACGCTCAAATCAGCCCTGGAGCCAACATAAACCATCTAAATGCTATAGATATTGACATCCTGGCACATAAGCAGCTGTAGTCAATTGACCTATCTCACCACACGAACTTTAAACCAACACTGCTTCAGCACACAAGCTGCCACTCCACATAGTTAACGGTCATTACGTTGTTCTCCAATGCTTTATAACCAGAGCTGGGCAGCGCTACTTGGAAATGTAGCGGCGCTACCGCTACCGCTACATGCTCTAAATGTAGCGGGCGCTACCGCTACCGCTATACCCACTAGATTGTAACGGGCGCTACCGCTACCGCTACAGTAAAATGTAGCGCGCTACATTAGCCGCTACAATGGCCACAGTTATTGTAAATCTCTAAATATTTATTGTTCTGCTATTGGGATTTAGTCATTAACATTTAATGATAATAAAACATTTTTAAAACATATCAATGCAACTTTATTTCTATTAACCTAACCGAACTAGTATGGGTTACCCCAGGATTAGATACAATAAATAAAAGTTACAGTTATTTATATGTTTTACCTTCCCTACATGGATGTGAACTTTAATCTACCAATCTAAGAAATTATCCACATATACATATAAAAATCAGTCTTTTTTCTGTATATATATGTGGATTATTTTTGAGATTGGTTGACTAAAGTAGACATCCATGTAGGGAAGGTGAAACATAAAAATAACTGTAAAAATAACTGTAAGCAAACTGAAAGATGAAAAAAACCTGTAAGTGGTAACTGGTAACAACTTAACAAGTAACAACTAACATGTTGACACTAGTAACAGGCTGAGGTTGACAACATTACACCGAAATCTTTCTTACAGTTTTATTCTGTAATTTATATTATGTATGTATCATGCTGGTTTTTAAATAATATTTAATACTATTAAGGGGTAAAGACGCGTGCTGGTACCTTGAATGCAAATAATTGGCAATGGGAAAGCTTGGGCTACAATATCAAGACTTTTTGGGCATATTCTTCTGTTTTCAATGAATTTTACTTTATTTGGCTCCCCTGAACAATTTAAAAATCCAAAAAACGCCATCTTAAAAAATTTTAACTCCAACAGTTTTCAAGCTACGACAATGAGAGACATACCATTTGATTTATAAAAACAATACCTAGCGACTCTAGAAGCCTTTTTCTTAATATGTGCATGGTTTAACTTATATATGGGAGGGGGAGGAAGGTGGGGGGGGGTAAAAATGTGAAAAAATGGGAAAAACGCGAAAAAAACGATGAGGAAAATAAAAAAAATCGGGGCTCTACAGTCGCTAGATATTGTTGTTACAAATCGAATGATATGTGTCTCGACATTGAAGCATTTGATTTGCAAAAGTTATAAACTTTTTTAGAGTACCCCTTATTTGCCGTTTTCTATTAATTCCACGTTTTCTTTCATTTTTTTAAATTTACATGAACAAAAAGGTCTTAGATTTCTGTTTTACATATGTGTACCAAGTTTCAAAACGATCCGTCTGTAAACAAAAAATTTTTGTTGGAGGGTAGCCGATCCCCTTAAGTAAAATCTAAAGGCTTTATCTATAAATGTAGCGGTAGCGCTGTAGCGGCAAAACCTCGTATCGCTACTTAAATATGTAGCGGGCGCTACCGCTACCGCTACATTGCCTTAAATGTAGAGCCGCTACCGCTACCGCTACTGAAAATGTAGCGGCCGCTAGTAGCGGCCGCTACATGTAGCGCGCTACTGCCCACCTCTGTTTATAACCCATACCATTACTTCTTACACCTGCTGTTATCCTAAGTGTCCGCTGATCACATTGCCTTGCCGCAAATGTGAACTGTACCAAAAGGTAATGCGTCACCTTACTTACTCCGCAAGACGTTAACCCCGCGTCACTGTTTCCCTGCCTTACTATCCTACAGTATCTTCTTCCCCCCACACTTACCCCGACTCTCCACTATTATCGCATGGCTAACTGGAGGCTTTTCTCGCAGATTTTTGATGCTTATCCGAATTAGGTTAGGTTACAACTCTTATAGATCCTCTTTTCATAGCGTAATGCAGTCAAGTGAGCAGAAACTAAGAAAAACCGTCCGGCCGTCGGTGAAAAAAGGCGGGGAGACAGGGTACGCGTGGAGGTAGAGTTATGCTGGGGGAAAACAGCTGCGACGAACGGACGGGCTGGAGTGCTGGCTGTGTATCAAAAGCCGTATGGCGTAGGGAGTTGCTTACCGAAAATCGTGAAGAGGTTAGACGGCATGGGGCAGAGATATTGGGCGGTTTTAAATACGGCGTAGAGCGATTGTATTGGTGGCTTACTTCTCATTAGCTCGCTGGTTAATTTCCATGGAGGGGATTTGTAACTTTGGCTTTTAACATATAATCCCTTAGTCCACTCTGCCCTTTAGCAGGCTTACGCACGGAAAGGAGGATGAAAGATATGCTGGTCTTGGGAAATGCTGGCCTCTGGCATGCATCCCCTTCATGCATACCACATTAACGTACAACTGCACGACATCTACGTGCACATTTGCTCACCTATATGATCCACATATACATCTCTCGTGCTCAACATTCATCGTCCATTCGTTCCAGTCTCACTTTATACCTCAAAACTTATCTCATTCGTCTTTCCTTAGAGGTACTCCATCCCATGGAGTGAAAGTACTTTTCGTAGATGCCAAACACATAGCTTGCAGAGATGAAAAATGAGGTACTGCTGAAGAAGAATGCAGTTAATATTCATACTTCAAACCAATAATTTACCTAACACGGTACGCAACAGTTGAAAAATTTACAAAAATTATATATTATGGATCACTAAAGAAAAAAGTTTTTGAGAGATTTTTTGTGCTTATGATAAAAAAAAGAATAAATCTGAATAAAAATTAGGGCGATAGCAATTATTATATATTTATCCATCATCCATGACTGCGGATATTAAAAATTACCTAACTAAGGAAGTTTTTCACGTGTTGGTCAAGTTAGTCAACTCACATCTCGCTGTGCAATGCAAGACTGCAAGTGATTGGTGACTGGCAAGATCGGCATGAATAGCAAATGGTAAGTGATTACGGTATAAACGGGTATATTGATTTCTTTTAAAAGTTTTAAGCAACTGATTTGTGATAAAATATTTATATCTGTAAATCTCCGACACATTGCATCACTATCAGAAAATATCTCCACCTTTTTTAAGGTTAATACTCTCAGTCTCAGTCTAGTGAGTCTACTCTTGTCAGTCTTGTGCGACAGTGTGTCAGTGTGAAATTCTGTTTCTGTAAATTCTGTATAAGGCTAGCCTTATAGGTAGGTAATATATTCTCACATTTATGTACCTAAGAAAATGGATGGAAAAGCCCAAGCATGTTAGCATGGAAAACATCTACCTACCTTTAGGGCTGCGACTAGAGAATTCCTGCCATTTCCAGAACTGCAAGATTTCTGCCAGATGTATTAGGTATCTCCAGAGGTGGGCAGTAGCGCGCTACATGTAGCGGCCGCTACTAGCGGCCGCTACATTTTCAGTAGCGGTAGCGGTAGCGGCTCTACATCCCACCTTCCTCCCCCTCCCATATATAAGTCAAACCATGCACATATTAAAGAAAAGGCTTCTAGAGTCGCTAGGTATTGTTTTCACAAATCGAATGGTATGTCCCTCATTGCCGTAGCTTGAAAACTGTTGGAGTTATAATTTTTTTTAAGATGGCGTTTTTTGGATTGTTAAATTGTTCAGGGGAGCCAAATAAAGTAAAATTCATTGAAAACAGAAGAATATGCCCGAAAAGTCTTGATATTGTAGCCCAAGCTTTCCCATTGCCAATTATTTGCATTCGAGGTACCAGCACGCGTCTTCAGACCTATTTATGTTCAATTTAACATGAATAATAGGCAGCTATCTCAATCAATCGTCAGCTGTGGAAAGATCGGGTTCCAAAGGCCGGATCCCTTGTGAATCAAGTCACGAAAAGTTCAAGAATCGGCAACAGGCCATGGGCCTATTTCTTCAACGCCGTCACTTCTATTCTATTCTATTCTACTCTAAACTGCGTTAGACGCGCCTTTTCAGCATGCAGCTACAAAATGAGTCAAGAAAACGGTAAAGCCAAAATTTCCGATTTTTATGGTAGCCGGTCCCCTTAATATAGTATTAAATATTATTTAAAAACCAGCATGATGCATACATAATATAAATTACAGAATAAAACTGTACGAAAGATTTCGGTGTAATGTTGTCAACCTCAGCCTGTTACTAGTGTCAACATGTTAGTTGTTACGGTACTTGTTAAGTTGTTACCAATTACCACTTACGGGTTTTTTCATCTTCCAGTTTGCTTACAGTTATTTTTACACAGTTATTTTTATGTTTCACCTTCCCTACATGGATGTCTACTTCAATCTACTAATCTCAAAAATAATCCACATATATATACAAAAAAAAGACTGATTTTTATATGTATGTGTGGATAATTTCTTAGATTGGTAGATTAAAGTTCACATCCATATAGGGAAAGTAAATCATGAAAATAACTGTAACTTCTATTTACTGTATCTAACCCTGGGGTAACTCATACTAGTTCGGTAAGGTTAATTGCAATAAAGTTGCATTGATATGTTTTAAAAAGTTTTTATTATCATTAAATGTTAATGAGTAAATCCCAATAGCAGAAAAATAAATATTTAGAGATTTCCAATAATTTTGGCCATTGTAGCTAATGCGGCTACATTGTAGCGGCTAATGTAGCGCGCTACATTTTACTGTAGCGGTAGCGGTAGCGCCCGTGTCACTTTGTGTGGCAATATTCGCCACGTGGTGAGTCGTATTGCGTCAGCGCTTCAAATTTAACTGATACGTATTGCCGACATCCACGTGTTCAAAT
Source organism: Hyalella azteca (assembly GCF_000764305.2). NCBI lineage: Eukaryota > Metazoa > Arthropoda > Malacostraca > Amphipoda > Hyalellidae > Hyalella > Hyalella azteca. Next base: position 375,863 of record NW_025943947.1, on the reverse strand, counting down.
TCCGTTTGCTGTGTGACTGTATTGGGATACAACACGGCTTTGAATTAGAACACTAACGAATATTGAACACTACTTAATTACGTTGTTAGGGGCACTCCTAACATTCAAGCTCTAAAGGTCCGGTAAGACCAATATAGTATTGGCTTTTATTTTGCGGAAAACTAGTTGAACCAACCTAACAGCAGGGAAAATCAAACACAAGACCAATCAACCATATGAACTCTAAGACAAGTTGGCACACATATTTTACAATTGAATGAGATACATGATGATGAGGGGTTAGTGTAATGCAGTGGTTCCCAAAGTGGGCGATATCGCCCCCCTAGAGGCGATGGAAAGATTTTGGGGGGCGGTAAGGAAGAAGAAGGCGTTTGGGGGGCGATAAGGGGGGCGGCAGTCCGAAGTCGAATTCATAAGTTCGAACGTTTGTTTGACGATTTGTACACAACACGTGCAGCACAGGACTCCCAGCGATGGTTTTTTACCCAGATCTGCTTTTAGTGCATTTACTCATTTATGAAAAAATGCACTATTTTGCTCGCCATGTCCGTCCGTCTGTCAGTCCGTGACTTCACGTTTTCGTCCACGAGAAAATGCGCGCTCTGTCACTCACTGCAGCGAGTACTGAGTTATATTTTTTTTATCCTCTCTTGGGTTTACGTCTCCGACAAATTAACGGCCGGACTAGCGGCCGGTCTCTCGGCCAATTTCCAAATTCAATGATAAAGGAATATCTCTCAAACTAATAAACTTAACTCGATGAAACTTGGTACACGTATTCAGTGGGACCTAACGGTAATGTAAACTTGTGAAAATTTTTTGAATTTTGCCTTGAATTGTTTTTGCCATACTTGTATGGCAATATGGGCCGAATGCACAGTGATCAAGGAATTTCTTCCAAATTACTGAACAGATTTGGACGAAATTTTGAATTTACAGTCCTAACTGCCGAACGGTGATGTTTAGCTCGTGAAAATTTTTTCGATTGTGCCGTCGTTCGCGAGTTTCATTCGTGATTTAAACAGCAATACGCGCTTAAATTCACAGTAACCAAGAAATTTCTTGCAAACTACTGAACAGAATCAAACAAAATTTAGTATTTTAATACCTAACCTCAGCATCGGTGATGTTTAGCTTGTTAAAATTTTTTGGCTTTGCCTTCGTTTGTGAGTTATACGGCTATACGTAAACGGCTCTTGGTTAAACCAGCTGGTAGAAAAGCTGATCATTTCTCCTATGGAATAGAATAGAATAGAATAGAAGTGTCAGCACTGAAGAGATAGGTCCACTGTTGCCGATTCTCGAATTTTTCGTGACTTGATTCACATGGGATCCGGACTTTGGAACCCGATCTTTCCATAACTATATCTGTATAACTTCTATATCTGTATAACTTGCGAACGAAAGCAAATAAAGAAGTGTGAAATCAAGAATGACGGTAAAATAAAAAAAATTTCAATCTAAAAAACACCATTTGGTAGTTAGAAATGTATATTCAAAATTTTGTTCAAATTTGTTGGTAGTTTGGAAGAAATTCTTTGATCACTGCGAATTTTGGCCTTTATCGCAATATAACTCACGAATGAAGGTTATATTTAAAAAGTTTTCGCCAGCTAAACGTCACCGTTAAGTTCTGATGATTCCAAGTTTTATTGATCTGCGTTTAGTTTGGGTGATATTCCTTGATAACTGAATTTGGAGATTGGTCGTGAGGCCGGCCACGAGTCCGGCCGTAAATTTGCCCGAGATGTCCTAGGTTTCTGGTGCTGAAACAGTTAAAACAGCTGAAAACACATTGGTTCACTAAAAGGGGTCCTATTTGTGAAATACACATTTGTGTTTAACCTTTACATTTTAAAATTGCAGCGAACTAAATTTTATAGTAAGAGGCACATGATTTTATATGTGTCTGTGGGGGGCGCTAGAAATTCACTAGGGAGACAAATGGGGCGACAGCCTGAAAAAGTTTGGGAACCACTGGTGTAATGGATGATACACGGGAATGAGAATGGATGAAACACAATAAATAAAGAAATTGCAAGAACCCTAACCAATTCTAAACTATCGTGGTGATCAGTAAAACGTGGTAAAAGGAACAATGACAATAAAACTTAATACTAAAAGCTCACACACGTAGAACTCTTCAAGGCAGGCTATCTTCCGAGTTAGAGGATTACAAGCTTCTGTCTTGACTTGAGCCTCCAGCATCCGGGGTGGAGCTTCAGGTTACACAAACCTTTGGAGACTGGGTCAACCAGCTCATAGCCCAACCCAGACTGGGCAACAGATCAATGGTTGCCTGTGACTCCCGAGTAACACTGGAGTACACCTTATAAGCAATGAGCACTGAGGCACTGAATATCACTGGATAGCACTGAATTACACTGGTCAGCACTGGCTGGCACTGAGTTGCACTGGATCACTGAATAATACAGGTTGTACTGTGTAGTCCTGAGTATCACTGACTAGCACTGGGCGGCTAAATAGCACTGGGTAATACAAGGTGGCACTGGGTAATACTGGGTATCACTGGGCGGTACTGAGTAACAGTGGATAGCACGGAGTAGCACTGAAGTAACACAGTCACTGGCACTAGGGTCACAGCCCTCTAATCAGTAACCTCGGAGCACTTGTCACACATCAATCCAGTAACCAGTAAAATGTGCTAGGATAACCCAAACCTGCCACAATCCAGAGAACTATCCCTATATTCCGTCACTTTGTGTGGCAATATTCGACACGTGGTGAGTCGTATTGCGTCAGCGCTTCAAATTTAACTGGTACGTATTGCCGACATCCACGTGTTTGAATTCTGTTTGCTGTGTGAGCTGTATTGGGATACAATACGGCTTTGAATTAGAACACTAATGAATATTGAACACTACTTAATTACGTTTTAATTAACAGCTATTAGGCTTTTAATTAAGCAAATTTCAATTTTTGTACAAAGCTTTGAACGATCTGTGTGTGTCCAATTCAAGTTGTGTCGGAATTAGTTTTCATGTGTCTAAATCCAACATCTCAACTTAATCATCTATTAATTTATTTACGACTTGAAATCAGCAAATACAAGTATACTTAAAGGATTCCTAATATATTCACAGACGTATTTAAAAGTCTCAAACCTCTTTCCTTTGCTATTTTTGAGGATTCATTATAATTATTCCCATATATTCTTAAGTTTGATTAGCGCGGTTTTGCTTAACACGGTAAAACTCGGGGATTTATTAACCGCGTTAATCAAGGGATTGCTGTACTACGGATGGGAGACGGGAATAGGAAGACTGAACAACCACAAAGGCGCAGCAATCATCCGTCCCCGTACTTCATCGCTACATCACCAAATATCTTCTCCAAATCATCAACCGGCTGCCCCGAATAATGAAAATATCTGCACTGACTGCTGTCAGAGCGTTGTAATCACTGCCCTTGCCTTGGTACTTTTTCTTGGAATTTCCATTGGAAGGACAGACAACAATCAGATGCTAATAATGTACAGTCAACTATGGGTCATGGGTCATAAGGATTTTAATGTATTTGGACCTATTTTACGTAAAATGCAGGAAAATTTACCTTTACCTTAGCTGGTCATTTCCTACGTAACCTTAAAATATCAAGATATTTGACAATACTGTCTTCTATTAGCATAAAAATAGCATTTTAATGCATAATTTCCTTATAAATATCCAATTAGAATATTAATTTAAATATTTCGTTAAGAAAATTTGCAAATATATACACATTGTTTCCAGCATTGATGTTTCATAAACTTCGTTCATAAGTATTTCTTAACTAGCTATGCTGTCATACTGGATCACGCCAATCCTGATGCTTCCGTGTTTGCCAAGAAGTAATTTTCACCGTACCTGCAAATTTCGATGTGCATGTATATTTTCACAAGTCACATCACAAAAAATCACACAAGTCATGTGCCGTTGATTATGCGCACATTTGAAAATAATTTTTTTGGGTGGCCATGTTGGTACAGTTTAGAGTACCTACCTACCATGATTTGAGCTCTGACTTGTGGGTTCGATCACATGCAGCTACCTGTTACAGGTCTGGTCAAATAGGCGAGGTAACCAAACGGTTAGCACATCAAAACTGGAGTGTGCTGAGTGAGTTGCATGTTCGAAACAGCAACTAGCTGTAAATATTCTGTAAAATTACGAATTAGGGACAAGTCTAATGGTCTAACGAGCGACGAAACCAATATACAATATACTATAATATAGTTTTGTTCAAATGATAGAAATACTAATGAGATGAGTGCAAACAAGATTTATTGGCAGTCCGATTTTAAAATTGTTTATGCATCTATTGACGTTTCCTCATTTGATAATAAAGGGCTCTAATAAAAAGCATGAGATAAAGACAGACTGACCGAAGTGTCCTATCAACATAATGTAAACAACATTTAAATGCTATATAATTTCAGCATTCAAATTGTCTGAAACATCTCTCATGGATCACGTAAACAGAAGCTCATGTTTTAATGTTTAAATGTACATCCATACTGAGTTATAGATAGAGAAACTCCTTAGTGGCATTGTTGATGATAGCTATTCAAATATTCTAAGCATTTTTTGCAAGGATTTATTATGTAAAATATGCACAAATGCAATTTTCACAAATATGGTAACACATTACGACTCGGACAACTTACTAACGCATGTAGACATAAGGTAGATATTGCATTCAATGGGTTGAGTGATGACGAAACTTTTAGCAACAAGTTATAAAAATTCTTGTAATTGTAAAATATGATCAAGTCAATAAGTGTTATGGTGAACACTTCACAGGAAGCATCTCTGGCAAAGCAGTGACAGTTACGAAACTCAAGAAAATAAAAAAATGATGAAGGAACCTATATTTCTATATTTCCTTACATGTTCGGAAGAACTTCAATGTGCTACCAAAATTTAGGCAGAAAACAATACAATTTGCTAGGCAGAAATAATGATTGAGTTTTTCTTAACCAAAGCCGCAGCTACGTTGCTTATCGCTGGGCCGCTTCAAATAAATGCCTTCACCTTCCACTGCTGCCATTTTAATAGAACGTATTATTTTAGCAAATTGAAGCAGTGAGTTTGGTGTTTGAGACCTGCAACAAGCAGTAAATATTTCTGCGATGCTAAGAATTGGCAACAGGTCTAATGGCCTAATGAACGCTGACACCGATATACATCTTACACGCAAATTTATATATCTTTTACGCGTTTACATCTCGGTGCTATAAATTCTACATTCGTTACATCACTATAATGTTGGTTTGTCTTGTGCATATTTCTAATGGTAAAGAATAGAGCCAAGGCAGGACGAGAGCCAAGGACCCATCCATGCTTTGAATGGACCCATCCATGCAAAGGATAGAGCCAAGGACCCATCCATGCTTTGTAACGATCGTGACAGAAATAACCTGGAAAACTGCTTGCTGATATGCGAAGCTATACTAGATGAAGCTATGCCTATACTACCTTACTGACCAGGCAATAAATCCAGCAGCTATCTCAATCAATCGTCGGTTTTGGAAAAATCTCGTTCAAACACACAGAGTTTGTGTGCAGGGCTGAAATAAGATGAATCAATCACTTATTCAATGTAAATCACAACTCCGCAATCCACATCCACACTTAGCACTTGCTAGTATAGTGCTAAGAGCAGCAATGACTGCACCTTGTGATACCTTGTGAATCAAGTTACGAAAAGTACAAGAAACGGCAACAGGCCATGGGCCTATTTCTTCAGTGCCGACACTTTTCTATATAACATTTTTTATAAGGACCAGTGGTGGGCACAGTTCCGCTAATCCGCTAACAGCTAATTAGCGAAGCTAACTTTTTCCTTATCGGATTAGCTGTTCAGCTAACTTTGAAAACCTTAAGCGGACCAATTAGCTTCCGCTAAACTTAGTTCCGCTAACTGGCAGTCCGCTAAAAATGTTTTAAAATCTCTGATTTAATGCTAAGTATCGTAAGCTGTGTGCCACGCCTACACTGACGGCTGACTACGTCATCAAATGTTTGTCAGCCAATCACGTCATGTGTTACTGGCAGTAACACAAGACGTCCCGTACTGCAGTCCACTGGTGGACGCAATGCTGGCAGGCATCACGAAAAGGTTTGGGCCCCTCCTAGAAGACAAGGAGTGCCAGCTGGCAGCGGCCTTCCACCCTAAGTTTCGCCTGTTCTGGCCGGAAAAGCATAATCACAGCCATCTCAGCAGGGTACAGAAGGCCATGGAGACCGCCGTGGAGACAGCCCTGAGGGAGACCATTGATGAGGGCAGCAGCACCACCAGCAATGACGAGGATGGGGAAGATGACTTCTTCAGCAGCATTACTCAGCCCATGGAGTGCAGGAGGAGCCACGGGTCACTGAAGTCCAAGGCACAGAATTTGGCGAAGACCTGGCTGGAAAGCAGCTCGAAGGAGGAATTAACTGACGTTGCCTTCTTGGGCGAGCAGGTGTTGATGAACCTTTTCGTTGAGTACAACACAGCCATCCCATCCAGTGCTGCAGTTGAGCGCCTGTTTTCCATAGGCTAGGACATCTTGAGTGCCAAGAAAGCCACCCTGTCAGATGCCAACTTTGAGAGGCTGATGTTCATGAAGGGCAACAATCATCACCTCAAGGAGATGAAGGCGAAGGGCATGCCAGAGTAAAAGGAGTGTGCAACCCTGGTGTAACCTTAATATTTCTTATTTATTTAATAACCTGTATGTTGAATGTCAACTACTGCCTAATTTCATTTGTTCATTTAATTATTTATGTTACGTACATCATGATCATCATTTGATCTTGGCATGCTACATCTTTTTGGAAAGCTCCTTTTCAAGGCTTAAAGTTCAGCTCTATAGGCCTTTTTTCAGAGTTCCCCCCCCCAAATCAAGCCAAATCTAAATTTATATATTAAAAATTAGCGGTTAGAGGTTAGCGTCAAATTCCGCTACATTTTTTGGTGATTTATCGGTTTACCGTTATCAAAGCTAACTTTTCAGTTAGCGGATTAGCGGTTATCGAAGCTAACTTTTAGGTTAGCTGTGCCCACCACTGATAAGGACCAGCCAGGTGCAAGGAACTAATCTGAACATTGTGGTGAAAGTCTACAGCCCTAAAAAAAGTGATAAGCATTAACAACAAAAAAATGAATTGCGTGTGAATTTAAATTGAATTTTTCTAGCTGGTTTAACCTACCAATGGTGTAGTAGTTCAGTCATTATTGCGTTAAATGGTTGTGAATAATGATCGATTGAATAACGCCCCGCACTCTGTAAATCACGAGTTTTTCAATCAGTACGATATATCTAAGTAACTAGCAGGATCATACAACTCATGATCACTCTAGACTATTTATAAAATTAAAAGTCATATTGTAGTTTTAGGATTAAATTTCATCAAAGTATATTCAATCATACAAACCTGGATTAAATACATCGGACAATCCAGGTTTTTTATATAAATTTACTAGGTACACACATAAAATATAATTTTTTCCTTGATGAAAACGACACAATTGATAACAATGGACAAAGTAAATTTTACTTGTCCAATGCAATTCAGTGATTGTAAAGTGGGCTACAGAGGTAATCCTGGCACGGAGAATTCAACTAGTTTAGCACTACCCATTCATTCTATTTGTGACCAATATTGATAAAGGTAAATAAGCTTATAGCGCTAATGCCGGTAGCGCCGTGGTAAGGATTTTTTCATTTTTACCACCGCTTGCTTTCAATTAAAATGGTAACATTGGATATTTCAACCACTTCATTAAATGTCATTTCCTCAATTCATGACAAATATTTAATTTTGTAATTGAATAAGCAAATTCGAATGAACATTGCGCTGTGAAAAGAATTTTTTTTTGCATTTTCACTACCTCCCGTTTTCAACTAAAATGGTAAAACAGGTGGAACCAATCCTAACCTTACCTGAATGCAGACGTAAACCTGAAGTAATGTGTTAAAAATGTCCCAATTCTTCATTTAATTTAATAATTATTGATCAAGAATTGAGGGAATTTGGTGCACCTAAATGGTTGAATTCACCCATTTTATTATTAATTTAAAGCCTGAGAAGGCAAGAGTGCGAAAAAATTTTTGCACCGGCACAATGAGCTGTGAAATGTGCGTATTTAATTTAATAAATATTTGATATGAATTAAAGAAATGGGGCGTGCCAAAGTGGTTGAATTAACTTGTTTCATCATTTTAATAAAAAACGAAAAGAGGCAAATATGCGAAAAAAATCTCCACTACAGCCCCGTGAGCATTGGAATATGTGGATTTAATTCATATTTATTTGTTACAAATTTTATGTATGGGGTGTTCCGAAGCAGTCACGCCGGTGTGGCCCACGCTAACGCAGTAATGCTCACGCACATCTGTCGACCCGAATATGTTCTAAAATTAATGGAAACATTAGTGAAATGCTTAATTTGTTAGCAATCACCCATAGAAGTGCTCGAAATGGGCAGAATTTGTTGTCATTTTCATAACAGTGTGCAAAGGAACGCATAATATAAAAATATATATATAAGGCTACACATTTGCTCGCGTAGCAATACCACCTTGGAAGCGTGTACATGCAGCGTGCAATGATTTATTAAAGCAGCAGTAATACTAAGCAAAATAAATATATACTAAACTTTTGTGCCCCATTGATTCAATCTAGACTTATCTCTTGTATGTCATGGATGAAATGATTCATTATTAAACAAAAAAAATTTAATGCAGCATTTAATTACGTCCACGGTCCACATACGTGAATTTCTTGCCAAAAATAGATGCCTCGAGTATTCGCCATCTTGTTGAAAAAAAATAGATAACTAGTTGAAACATTTGCATGTAACACTGTAGTTTGCATGTAAAGACTCCAATAAAATGATTTAAATTATAATATATTTATCATCAATGACACAGCCACATCAGTCACCGTTAAGCAGTTACAGCACCTGACTCGCCGCTCGTCAATATAAGCCATTAAACATTAGTCCGGACTACGATTTGTAGGGTTCGATTGCCACACAATAACTAAAATGCTTTTTCTATCATGCCAGAAAATTTTGGCTTAGTTTTGTTAACGAAATATATCGTTATTTAATACTTAAGAAGGCGGGAGACAAAATGTGTTGTTGCCTGTAATGAAGTTAGTGATTTTGAGAGTATGAAGATTGATTGGGAAATCTCATTCAACATTTTAAGAGATCGTTTGTATACAAGCAAACATTTGCATTTCTCGTGGTTAATGCAAGAAAACTGAGATATAATACACTGCACAGAATACTGAAAACTAAGAAATTCACACTGAAGAAGATGGATTAGTCCTTGGTTTTTATGAAGCAATGTTCAAAAATTTAAATAAACTTTGGAAGACACTGACAGCCGACACGTGTCACGGTGTCAGCGCAGTAATAAGTAATGTTCTATGTCTGACTTGAGTTGAGAGCCTCACCAAAGTTCCCGCTCGTATTTACTATAGAAAAATACATTATATCAAACATACATTATTTAGTTGCAAAGGAATGAAAACCAGTTCAACCCACCATTTGTTACGGTGCTCGAACAATTCAAAGATGTGTTATATCATGAAGGCAACCCCACAACAGTAATACTAATAGAGTACACTGCACACCGGACACCCACACATTAGCAAGTCAGGATGTCAACTGCAAGGTTGGGTTGCTGACTTGCTTAGTTGTCTCATTACTCTCGTACTTGGTGTTGGTAAGCCAAAAGGCGGTATTCATACATCGCGTTCACAATTGCGTTCACGTCATATTTGCTTCTCGAGCAATACAACGGTCGAGTGGTTCGACGAACTTGAATGTTGCTCCTGGTCCAGTAGCTTCTGTTCGATCGCGCATCTGGCTTCCGTATTTTCTGGCTTCAAACTTCGTGCGGATTTCACTTTCCTGATTGCGCTGTGGAATTCGACTTGAATTCATTATCAATTATGTGCATCCTGCGGAATTAGTGCCAATTTTTCGCAGCCTAGGCCCCCTACGGAATTCATTAACAGGTGGACTAATCCCTCTGATGTCGCGTTTTTTCCACTTAGGATTGCCAGGTAATTTTTAATGAAAAGCCATTTATGCTGAGTAATGAAAAACTATTTACAAGCCACAAACATATATACAAGGTTGCATGCACGATCCCAATTGGAAATTTAAGGTAATGATCAGGACTACTGCTTATCAAAATTCTCATGGAATTACACCAAACCGCCATTGCACGGATTTTGTATGAGATCTTGAACATTCTCACGGAATTGCTATGTTTTCACGATGCTATGTTTTCACGATTCATCATATAAACAACTAACATCTCAATTTCGTCTAAAAAATATTACTCATTACGTTGCCTTAATCCTTGAGTGTAGAAAATAAACACCTAAATTGTTTTAGTGTACTGAATTAGGCTACTGCATCCATCGCCATACTGGACCATCGCACCTTCTTCAACTCCACAGTGCACACTAAGCCATGGTCCGGAAGATGTGCCAGGTGCGGTGGTGCACGGGAATTTATATTGGCATTTTAATAACCTGCACGGTGCGCCCTACTATCCCTGTAAAAAAATGCGCCGTGTGCCGTACTTTTAGAAAGCTAAAATGGTTTAAATATGGACGCGCGGCAACACAAATTACATAATCACACTGACCGTACACACAAACGTGTATCCGCATTGTGTTGTGGTTGGATATGAGTTGCCTAGATTGCTAACGCGTCAACTCAGGACTCAGGTTCTAAGAGTTAGCACAGTAATGAATATTCATTCATAGATCACAATTCAATCGGACATGAATTACAGAACTTAAAGAAGGCAACATAGCTTTAGCCACACTCAGGATTATGTATGTTTTCAGGGAATTTTCCCGCGCATTTTGACTTTTTTCAAGCTATTGCGGCGCACAGTTGGTGCAACTTCTGTCCATCCCTGCTTGCATGCGCAAGGGTCGGCGCAGCACGCGCAAGCATTGGCGTAGCACGCACATACATTTTGTCAAGGGACAAGAGACAGAAAATGTATAATACTTAATAATTAATATGCATTTAATTATCCATCAATAATCTATGATTTTCCTTGATATGGAAATTTTGTGAAAGCAAAAATCTAGAAATTTATTTGCGAAGAAATTTTCTACAAATTTCTTATACAAACTGGTGAACATCGTTTGTGTTTGTTTACCTTCCGTAGACCGTCCGGTCCGGACGTGAGGCAATATTCAGTCTGGACGTGAGGCAAGTGGTGAATAACCGAGTCCTCAGAAATTGGACATATGAAGTAAACAAATATTAGTGTTAAATGACAGATTTTGCTCGTTCTATATATACTATTATTGCGCTGATAGGGTTATTAGAGATTCTATGATTAATGGAAGGAGTCAGAAATAATTTCATCATTGTAATTAATGGGAAAATAGTTTTGAGTGCAAAATCTTTTGTAAATAAAATATGTCCTGACATACGTAACTCATCAGAAATTCCCAACATCGTCTTTACATACTTTTACGCAATGCTTCTTCATCGTCATGTGATAATGTCTCGGACAAATTTACGGCCGTACTTGCGGCCAGTTTCGCGGCTGGACTCTGCCTGAAATTTCTCCAATAGTACTGAACGTAGTTCAATGAAACTTGGTACACATATTCATTATGGCCTAACGGTGATGTAAAGCTCATGACAATTATTTTTAATATCACCTTCATTTATGAGTTATATGATGAAACGTACCGAAATTTGCAGTGTACCACTATGTCTCGGACAAATTTATGGCCGGTCTTGCGGCCGCCGGACTAAAAACATAGAAAAAACCTAGCCAATCAACGAAAACCCCACAGGTTAGGTCCAGTTAGGAACAGGTTCAATTAAAAACACATAAAACCTAGAAAAACTCATAAAAACGCTAAGAAACCTTTTTGGCCACGAGACCGGCTGCCAGTCCGGCTGTAAATTTATCCGAGACCTGTGTACCAGCCATTTCTTCTAAAATACTGAACAGATTTTAATGAAACTTTGCATGTAGAAACCTAACCTCCCAACGGTGTGGTGTTTAGCTCGTGACAATTTTTTACATTTTGCCTTCGTTGGCGAGTATTTTTCTCTTTTCCCTCACTCGTGATTTAAACGCAAAATTGTGTTTAAATTCGCAGTGTACCAGAGATTTCTTCTAAAATACTGAAGAGATTTGAACAAAACTTTGCATATAGAAACCTAGCTTCCCAATCCCAAGGGTGATGTTTAGCTTGTGACAATTTTTGCGATTTTGCCTTCATTTGCGAGTTATACGGAGAAACAACCAGCATTTCTCAAGCCGATTTTTGAACTTGCATTGACCAAGAGCCATATACATAAAGCCGTATAACTCACAAACAAAGGCAAAATTGACAAAATTGTCACGAGCTAAACATCAGCGTTGGGAAGTTAGGTTTCTCTATGCAAAGTTTCGTTCAAATCTGTTCAGTATTTTAGAAGAAATCTCTGGTACACTGCGAATTTAAACACAAATTTACTTTTTAAATCACGAATGAGGGAAAAGAGAAAAATACTCGCCAACGAAGGCAAAACGTAAAAAAAATTGTCACGAGCTAAACATCACACCGTTGGGAGGTTAGGTTTCTATATGCAAAGTTTCATTCAGATCTGTTCAGTATTTGAGAAGAAATATCTGGTACACTTCTAACTTCGGCACGTTTTGTCATAGAACTCACGAATGTAGGTGATATTAAAAAGAATTGTCACGCGCTTGACATCACCTTAAGGGTATGCACACAGTGAAAGCAGGTTTGCCCGCGCGGGCAACCTGCCACAAGAATGAACATAGGATAATCATGTAACTGTTCACAGCAAAAACCTGTACGGATAGGCTTCTGTATTCTACGGTTTCAGGCGCCAGCCTGAGCAGGTAACCAGCATGCTGGCAACCTGCTTTCACTGTGTGCGTACCCTTAGGCCATAATGAATATGTGAACCAAGTTTCATCAAGCTATGTTCAGTACTTTGGGAGATATTTCAGGTACAGAGTCCGGCCGTAAATTTGTCTGAGACGTATGAGTCTCTTGAAGCTATTCATATTTTATTAATGTTTGTTGTTAGTCTACCGTCAACCGGGGCAACTCGGGACTGGCGGGGGCAACTCGGGACACACCTCCGACACGGCGTAAAACTGTTATAGTAGCGAAACTAATTGGAATATTGCAAAACTAAATATAGTGGCATAAACGTCAACATTTTTCCTATCTATGTAGTATAAAGGCAGCTGAAAAATACGATATTTACTAGCTTTGAAAAATTCCTGAAAAAAATGGTGAAAAACGCTGTCTTGAAAAGTTACTCCTGCTAAGGTCTGTAGCAAAAAAATATTCGCCGTATTAAAAAATTTTACTTACATAAAAGTTGCACCCAGGTGTCGGCTTGAAAACGTAATTGGCAGATTTCACCTATCTCATTCCAAAAAAAATGGCAGCCATTTCCGCACAGCGGGGCTACTCGGGCCACCCCCCCGGGGCTAGTCGGGACACCTCCAAAAACGCATTTACGGTAGAACCTCAGTTAGCAAAAGCTCCAATTATGAAAAAAATTGATTAAAAACAAAGAAAATTGATCACATTTTCCTTGCTCAGCGAAAAAAATTTCACTTATAAAAAAATTAGTGCATCATCAGTCATCACAAAATTGTGCATAGCATGTCATGTATAGAATTGTGCACCAGGCATCATAGAATGAAAAGTAATTGACCTAAACTATGATTTATTTCTCCAAAAGATACATTGGTTGTCACTAAAATATTCCTTTCTGTTTCAGGTATGTTTTTCACGATCTTTTTTACTATAGTAAATTCACTTAACCCAATTAAAATGATGTGAAATTACGAGTCGTCCTGTAGGCTTACAGATACGAAAAAAATGCTATAAGGCTGCTGATACGAAGCTTGCAGTGGACAAGGTTGTTGTAAATGCTCAATGGCATGTTCATGGATACGGTAATATCACATCAATAATACGATAATTGCACATTAATAATACGGTAATTAATGTATATGGCAATATCATATCAATAAAGGAAAAACAAGTAAAAATCCCAGAAAATGTCATTTATTCTACCTCTACATCATCTACAATGAAAGAGGCGGACTTCAGAGTACTGTTAGTAATGGATGAGTACGCTCTGCATGCTTCAAGTGTTTTAAAATGAAGTTTCATTCCCAGTGTCCCGAGTAGCCCCGTTCGACAGGGGGCACCTTACGAATAGCATATGGAATTTTTTTGAAGATGCCATTCGATAGCCCTCGCAAAGAGCTATAAAATGAGCCTAAACTTGTTTATGAAATGTTTCATCGTAAGAAGTTATTAACAAAAAAGGCTCAAACCCGTCCCGAGTAGCCCCGGTTGATGGTATATAATAAACCTTCAAAGTTGCGAAAAATGAGAACTGACAATTTAAAAAAAGTGCAGTGCATGTATTTTTGTTTTCAATGGGTTTGCACCGCACAAACCCATTTCTCCAGCCGGGAGGATGTCGGGAACGCAACGTATTCCTGACATTGACATTCGGGTTTGTACTATTTGCCAAAGTCAGTCCTTCGTTGGGCGCTAGTACCTTCGTCGGTGCTGCGCTGTATCTTAACCAAGTAAGTCCTTCGTTAAAAGGAGCCAATCTCAAGCCATGTGGATTGTCGCCTTCTACTACTCAGTTTTGTAATTAATTTCCAACCGAATTGTGATCTATGAATAATTATCGAGAACATTGCCGACTCTTAGAACCTGTGTTAACATGTTAGAAATCTAGTCAACGTGATGCAGATATTTGTTCGTGTGTGATAGCGTTGCCACGCATTCATCTTTAAACAAATTTAGTAGCACGGCGCAGGCTGGCGCACGGTGCACTTTTTTACCGGCATATTACGGCGCACGGCGCAAATTGATGCAATGATAATAAAAATTCCCGCGCACCTGGCACATCTTCCTGACCGTGGAGCTTTAGATGTGCCATTGGTGCCTTCTAATGAATGACTGGACTGGTGGTGGCAAGTAGGGTATGAACCTGTACGTCAACAGTACGATCCTGCATGGCGCATGCCAATGTTGGGACTACATTACCGACATCCTCCTGGCCGGCAAAATCGACACAATCAATACCTAATAACAATGCGCGTGAATGGACTATACAAATTAGGTCAATATGGCATAATTACAGAGCGTAATTATGCTATGTAGTATGTGATACAAAATATGAATATATATATTTGCAAGATAAGTCAATGGTCTGTCGTTTATTTTTGCTTCATTTGAGCAATTATGGTTTCCAAATCTGGGTGCGTTATGTTATGCCATGCTTACTTTGAATGTGCAAAAATTATAACTATCATATGAAAATTGTTACGTAGGTTATCATAGCACCAACCGCAATAGAGTATCAAGATTGCAGTTCTGCCACCACCCTTCATTGAATTATCCAGCCTTTTTTCTAAAATTCAATAATCTCTCTTCCAGCAAAGTTTGCAAAATTCATTAGCTGCATAAAATACTCTTTGCTGTGGTGTTTCGAGTTCCAGTTGACATGACATCTGTTTGCTTGTTTGACACTAATTTTGTAAAGGTTGCTTCAGATAAATTAATCATTGCCATTCCCATGTTCCACCCTCAATTTAATGTAGCTAACAATATTGAATGGCATTATTTATACAAATCTGTATCTATTAAACTTTTACATTTTAAGATCTGATGGAAGCGGCGAGCATCCCTAAGAATATGAGGATGGATATAAAAACATTAATGATCTAGGAGCGGGCTTCACAAAAAAAAAAAAGTTCAACATGGCTATAATTAAATAAAGATCATTACTTGTAGTATAATAAACATGAAGTTTCCCTATTAAAAAGTTATATTTCGTTGGTCATCAAAGTTTATATCAACTACGCGAGTCAAACTAACAATAATAAAATATAAGAAATGTCCGGGACTTCGGGTTACTTCTGACTCTTCCGCTTGTCGGATACGGAACATATGGTAATCGTAAACTGCGGCTATTGAACATACGAAATGTAAAAATACGGTGTTCAGTGTTGCCATATGACTTTGGGGATAATTTATTCCAAAATAAAGTTCTAGATTTCTCATTCATTAAATTTCCGTATCAAGAAAAATCATATATTATTGAAGGATACGTAATTAAAGGCTTACTGTACTGAGTATTGTGTCTGTTCCTCCACAAACTGCTCTTGTGCGGCGTAGAATTGATGGCCAGGATTGCGCGAACTGCAGAAGTCAAGATTAAAGAACCACACCGCAAATCATTCACTAATAAGTGCTAATTGCATAAAAAACACAGGCACCGGAAGATATCTATCTTAATTATAAATTTTCATTTTTATTGCAATGATGGTTAGTTATAGAGGCGAACTACAAACATTAATAAAAATGAGAATAGCTTCAGAGGGACACATCACTCTTGAAGTCGAAGATCGTTCAGCGTTACTTGAAATCTACGGACGATGTTGCCATTCCATTCAGATGAAAACTGTGTCTAAATCAGAACTGTGTTGGACGGCTCCGTGACCCGTGCCGAGTGCTGCACGGCGTGGAATCGATGACCGTGATTTGCACGAACGCATGCGCGAAGAAAATATAAAAAACTATTTATGCGTGGGAAATTTCCCCGTTTATATACATCTTCCTGAGTGTGGAGTCGCTAAGTTGCCAACAGTTCCGTCTCCTACAACGCGGACGTGAGCAGCTACTTTATATAATGCAGTAGCTGCTCTAAAAATAATAGAACCAATGTTTTTTAAGAAATAAAGGTACACATTTTAATCTTACAATAATAAATACAAAAATCTTTGAATAACTGCAAATTAGTTGAACATACATGTGATGTATTATTACAGTATTTTTTACGGCATACAGCATGAGTAAACATTGTTCAGGGTTGGCGATTTTTTTGATTTTTTTTTATAAAATCAAAAAAATCAAAAATCAATGATTTATTTGATTTTTTCATGATTTTTTTTATTTATTTGATTTTTTCAACTTTTTTGTCTTTTTGATGTTGATTGAGCAGTTTTGAGGTAAAATAAAAGAGTAATGGAGGTACATAAAGAAGAAAGTTTATTTTCCTAGAAGTTAGCATAACATACCATTTAGAATACATATGTTTTGAAAACAATATCTGGAAGATGGGGGCTATTAGCTGCAACACACTGTTGGAGTCATTTTCAGAGGAGGGAGTAACCGTGATAGTGAATTCCGATCGCTATGCTACAATGTTGCAAAATTTCTTGCAGCCCATGATGGAAAACATTGTTGAAAATGAAGCATTGCAAGACGTGTGGTTCCAGCAGGATGGGGCTACAGCTCACACAGCCCAAATGTCACCCAATGTTTTGAAACTCATGTTTCCCAGAGGTCTGGTGTCTCTGAGGGGTGATTTACACTGGCCTGTGAGGTCACTTGATTTGAGCATTTGCGATTTCTTTCTTTGGGGACATCTAAAAGAGAAGTTCAGAAGTTGCCCTCACACCCTACCACAGCTAAGGGGATTGATTATTGGAGCAGAGGTTATGGCCATACCTACCTTGCCATATGTGTGAACATGCTGTAGGAAACTTCCGAGAACGACTCCAACAGTGTGATACAGCTAACAAACCCCATTTTCCTGATATTGCTTGCAAAACATAAGTATTTTATATGGTATGTTATGCTAATCTTGAGAAAAATAAACTTTCTTCTTTATGTACCTTCATTACTCTTTTATTTCACCCCAAAACTGTTCAATCAGTTCTGCCCCACCCTGTATAAGCTAGCTAACACATTTAAATTGTATATTGAAATCAATATATAACAAATAGTCAAATAGTTAAAGACTACTTATAGCGTTATAAGAATTAGCTAAGCTGCTAGCAACGTACAATGTATTGCACACTTGATGCCTCTGTACCAAAAACATTCAATTTATTGGAACCTAATACACACTAAAGGCAACAAGTTTATATACCAATTTGTCATTTATAGTACATTTATACTAAATCATGAATAACAATACCTCAATATAAATTAAAGACTGCCACTCAATATATTTATATATATGAAAAAAATAAAAAAAAATACAAAAATCATGATTTTTTTTATAAAAAAATCAAGTAATTTAATCACATGATTTAATCATTTTGATTTAATCATTGCCAACCCTGCCATTGATGGGTTGAAAAATAAGGATTACATATTAATATAGGCAAAAAGTATCGCAATGTATTTGGTTATGTTGAAAATGCAACACAATAGAATGTTGCCAACAGCAAGTGCTCATTATCATCTCGGACAAATTTACATCCGGACTCACGCCCGGCGTCTCATTACCTGGGGGAGAGATCTGCATAGCCAAACGTTTTGAAAGCCCTGAACCCTGAGAGATAATTACTGTTTCTGTGCTTCTGGAATCAATGATTTTCAGCGCATTATTAGTTCATATTAAAACTTGATTTTTCTTATTTACTCGGCATACAGTTGAACTTATTTGCAGTTTATTTTCATTATTCAATTAAATTGTTTTAATAAATCAAATAACTGATAAGATTTCAAAAATGTTTTCTAATGATATTGTGTTTTCTAATAGCATAAAATAGCACTTTATTAGCATAATCATAAATATTCAATCAGAACATTAATTTATACATTTTTTTCCAGAAAATTGGCACATATATACATGTTGTTCTCATCATTGATATGTTTGGTAAACTTCGTTTATAAATGGTACAATATTACTTAAACAGCTATGCTGTCATACTATACTGGATCATGCCATTCCTGATGCTTGCAAATTTTGATGTGCATGAATATTTTATTCTCTAACAGATTACGTAAATGTATCACTTTAAGTCAACAACCAATGCCATTGATTTTGCACACGCTTGAAAATAATTTTTTCATATCAATGAACGATGGCATGCTAGTGGCAAGGTGGCTCTGTGGGTACGTTTCAGAGTACCCGGTACCATGATTCGAGCAGTGAGTTGTGGGTTCGATCCCAGTTACCTGCAACAGATCTGGTCAAATAGGCGAGGTGACCAAACGGTTAAGCACATCAAAACTGGAGCGTGCTGAGTGATTTGCATGTTCAAAACTGCGATTAGCTGAAAAATTCTGCAAAATTAAGGTTTGGGGACAAGTGTAACAGTGTAACGAATGCTGAAACCAATATACTATATACTATAATATAGTTTTGTTCAAAAGACATAAATACTAATGAAATGCATGCAAACAATATTTATTGGCAGTCGGATTTTAAAATTGTTCAGGCATCTAATGATGTTTCTTCATTTGATAATAAAGGCTTTAATAAAAATCATCTAATGATGTTTCTTCATTCGATAATAAAGGCTTTAATAAAAATCATGCAATAAAGACAGGCTGACTAAAGTGACCGATCAACATAATGTGAACAAAATTTAAAAGCTATATCATTTCAGCATTCAAATTGTCTGAAACATCACCCACAGATCACGCAAACAAAAACTCACGTTTTAATGTTTAAATGTACGTCCATACTGAGTTTTGGATAGAGAAACTTCTTACTGTTATTGTTGATTATAGCTATTCAAATATTCTATGCATTTTTTAAAGGATTTATTATGTAAAATATGCACAAATGCAATTTCCACAAATTAATATGATTACACATTATGACTAGGTCAAATTACCAACACATGTAGACATAAGGTAGATATTGCATTCAACTGGTTGAGTGATGTCGCAATTTTTAGAAACAAGTTAGAAAAATTATTTTCATTGTAAAATATGATCAAGTCAATAAGTGTTATGGTGGGCATTTCACAGGAAGCATCTCCGGCAAAGCAACGACCGTTACAAAACTCAAGAAAATAAAAAATGATGAACAAACTTATATTTTCTTTTATGTTCAGGAGAACTTAAATGTTCTACCAAAATGTAGGCAGAAAACAAAATGATATGCTAGGCAAAAAAAAATGATTGAGTTTTACTTCACCAAAGCCGCAGCTACGTTGCTTATCGTTAGGCCGCTTCAACTAGGGTCACAGTAGGGTGGCCCAGTGGTTAAAGTTCTAGTACCAAGACTGGAGCAGTGAGGTGCAGGTTCGATCCCAGATACCTGTGCGCCAGCTTCTGGTCAGAATTGGCGAGGAGGCCAGGCGGTCAAGCACAGCAAAATTGTAGCAGTGAGTTGCGTGTTCGAGACTGCAGCGAACTGTGGATATTCTGCAATGTTAAGAATTGACGACAGGCCTACAGCCTAATAAACGTTGAAACTGCTATTTCTATTGTTATTAGATGCCTTCACCTTCCACTACTGCCATTTTAACAGAACATATTATTTTAGCAAAATTGAAGCAGTGAGTTGGGTGTTTGAGACCTGTAACAAGCTATGAATATTTTTACGGTGCTAAGAATTGGCAACATGTCTGATGTTCTAATGAAGGCTGACACCGATATACCTCTTGTACGTTAATTCATATATCTTTGGTTCAAACTCAAATTTGTTCAAACTTCAAAAATTGGTTCAAATACACAGTGTGTGTGCAGGGCTGAAATGAGACAAATCCATCATTTATTCAATGTAAATCACAATTCCGCAATCCACATCAACACTTGCACCTTGTGAATCAAGTCACGAAAAGTACAAGAATCGGCAACATTTCCCGAAGAACCCCTCAGAAAGGATCAGCCAGATGCGAGGAACTAATAAATATTGTGATGGAAGTCTACAGCCCTAAAAAGTGATGAGCATTAACAACAAAAATTGAATTGAGCATAAATTTAAATTAAAATTTTTAGCTGGTTTAACCTACTAATTTGGTGTAGTTCAGTCATTATTGCGTTAAATGGTTGTGAATAAGATTGATTGAACAACGCCCTGCACTCTGTAAATCATGAGTTTATCAATCAGAACAATATTTCTAAGTGACTAGCAGGATCATGCAATTCATGATCACTCTATAGACTAGAATTAGAAGTTACACTAGTTTTAGAATTAAATTTTATCCAAGTATATTCAATCATTCAAACCTGGATTAAATACATCGGAAAATCCAGGTTTTTTTTTTTGTATACATTTTATTAGGTACTTACATAAAATATCAATTTTTTCTTGATGAAAATGACAATTGACAACATTCGACAAAGTAAATTTTACTTGTCCGATGCAAGTCAGTCAGTGGGCTACAGAGGTAATCCAGGGGCGGAGAATTCAACTAGTTTAGCACTACCCATTCGTTCAGTTTGTGACCAATATTGATGAAGGTAAATAAGCCTATAGCGCTAATGCCCGTAGCGCCGTGGCAAGGATTTTTTCATTTTTACTACCGCTTGTTTTCAACTAAAATGGTACAGTAACACGGGATATTTCAACCACTTCATTAAACGTCATTTCCTCAATTCGTGACAAATATATAATTTTGTAATTAAATAAGGAAATTCTAATGAACATTGCGCTGTGCAGGCTTGGCGATTTTTTTAATTTTTTTAAAAAAATCAAATAAATAAAAAATCAATGATTTTTTTTATTTTTTCATGATTAATTTGATTTATTTGATTCTTTTGATTTTTTTTAGCTTTTTTGTCTTTTTGAAGTGTTATTTTTCATGTTGCAATTAGCCTACTAACAATAACGGTATATGGATCTCAATGGATGGCTAAAAAGGTGGTGTTTACCACTTAGGGATTTTTGGGTAAACAATTATTGAAAAGTCTATTCATTAGCTTTGTAAAGTTTGTATGGAGCAAGGTAATGAGCTAAATATTTACTATTAAACTGGCTACAATATACAAAAAACTTCAGGAATGCAGATCTTCTAAAGATTGAAGACTCACTTAACAGATAGGTAGCTGATAGCACAGTGCACAGCACTATCAATAGATCTACTAGTTTTATGTCATATAAATCTACCAGACTCTACCCTCTATACACACCAACTAGGAGTGACTGAGTGACTGACTGCACTGTTCCCATTTAATTCAGACCAATAAGCCAATACTAAACATAAACTGAACGATAACCAAACAAACCTCATACGACTTGAAACAAGACTTGAGTTATGAGAAAAGCTAACACTGTTTGAAATAAACATGTGCACAATTCAAATATTTTATATCCATTTGCTGCATTTAATTATTTTATATATAGTCTTTTAATTGTAATTGTTTTGTTTCTAGTTTTAAATTCACATATTTAAAGATTGAAATTAAATATTTTAATTAGAATACTCGTATTATGGCGGGAAATCTTTCTAATTGCCTAAAAGGTCAATACAATTTACCTCTCAATATACTGGGTGGGGCAGAACCGATTGAGCAGTTTTGAGGTAAAATAAAAAAGTAATGGAGGTACATAAAGAAGAAAGTTTATTTTCCTAGAGGCAGGGTTGGCAATGATTTAATCAAAATGATTAAATCATGTGATTAAATCACTTGATATTTTTATAAAAAAATCATGATTTTTTTTATTTTTTCGATTTTTTTGATTTTTTTTATTTTTTCATATATTTAAATGTATTGAGTGGCAGTCTTTAATTTATGTTGAGGTATTGTTATTCATGGTTTAGTATAAATGTACTATAAATGACAAATTGGTATACAATCTTGTTGCCGGTTCCAATAAATTGTGTATTCGGTTCCAATAAATTGAATGTTTTTGGTACAGAATCATCAAGTGTGCAATACATTGTACGTAACTAGCAGCTTAGCTAATTCTTACAAGGCTGTAAGTAGTTTTTAACTATTTGACTATTTGTTACATATTGATTACAATATACAATTTAAATGTGTTAGCTTGCTTATACAGGGTGGGGCACAACTGATTGAACAGTTTTGGGGCAAAATAAAAGAGTAATGGAGGTACATTGTTACCGTGTGTCTCTAGCGGGTGAGACAAACTCGTTGTCTGCTTATGAATTTAGAGGTAACTATCTAAGTGAAAGGATAATGAAACACTTTCTCTATAAAATTAATTAAGGTATCTTGTACAAATTTAATCAAAACAAGTGACTGAAGTAAACAAAACAAACTATGGAAAAGACTAATAAAAGTGGTGTGTGGATTGTGAGTGGTTATGCTAAAAGTGAACTAGAAATTAGACTTTAGAGCATGGGCAGGCGGAGGTGGTTTGTGTGCCAGTTAACTGAAAAGCATAACTAAAATTAATCGATGGAAATTAAATTGGCAACACTCATGACAATGCTTTGGAACATGAGAAATATTTTAAGGTAATTTAACCACTCATGGCCATCATGCCAATTAAGACAATAAACATGCTTGAAGCATTAATTAGTGGAACAGAAAACGGAATCATAGTTAATGAAGGTACAATGAACAAATCAAGATTTTAAGGTTAAAACTCTGAACTTAATGACTGTAGATAATTAACTGAACAATAATATAACTTGACTAAAAATGTTAATGAATCATATTCGCACCTTAGAAAAGCATCACAAACATGGGACAGAATAGCTGGTACAGACTTAATGAACACATAATACAATCACATAATAAAATGCATATTCAGAAAAACCTTGCAATGACAACAGTTAAATTAAGAACCAAAAGCCTCTATTGAAAATTGTGAAAATGAAGCTTAAGTAAGAAAGAATTAAGCAAGACAGTGACGCTCAGACACTTAGCATCATCTTACCATTAGCCTGAAGGGACAACAGCAGTCAACTCACCTAGGCAATAGTCCTTCTAACAAGCAATAATAGCCTTCTGACTTCCCAATTGATCAGACAAATTAACACAGCTTCACATCAAGGCAATGACACAGGTAATGGAAAATAAATTGATGCTGGAACGAGACAAGAGAAAACATGGCAATGTTAATAATGAATACATCAAGGATAGGTTAAAATCAGCTAAATGGGAGAAGGCAGTAAGGGATGTGCTAAAACCTAGCTTAATTATGCTCCCTGCAACAACATAAAGAAGAAAGTTTATTTTCCTCAAGATTAGCATAACATACCATTTAAAATACTTATGTTTTGCAAACAATATCAGGAAAATGGGGTTTGTTAGCTGCATCACACTGTTGGAGTAGTTCTCGGAAGTTTTCTACAGCACGTTCACACATATGGCAAGGTATGGCCATAACCTCTGCTGCAATAAATGCCAATAATCCATCCCCTTAGCTGTGTTAGGGTGTGAGGGCAACTTCTGAACTTCTCTTTTAGATGTCCCCAAAGAAAAAAATTGCAAATGCTCAAATCAGGTGACCTCACAGGCCAGTGTAAATCACCCCTCAGAGACACCAGACCTCTGGGAAACATGTGTTTCAAAACATTGGGTGACATTCGGGCGGTGTGAGCTGTAGCCCCATCCTGCTGGAACCACACATCTTGCAATGCCTCATTTTCAACAATGTTTTCCATCATGGGCTGCAAGAAATTTTGCAACATTGCAGCATAGCAATCGGAATTCACTATCATGGTTACTCCCTCCTCCGAAAACGACTCCAACAGTGTGTTGCAGCTAATAGCCCCCATCTTCCAGATATTGTTTTCAAAACATAAGTATTCTAAATGGTATGTTATGCTAATCTCGATGAAAATAAACTTTCTTCTTTATGTACCTCCATTACTCTTTTATTTTACCTCAAAACTGCTTTATAGCTTTTTTTTGTGGGTCACATTTTTAATTTTTTAACCTATTAGATATGCAAACTTTTTAAATCTTTCTATTGTGTTATGTAGCCTCAGTATTAGGCCTTTAATGCCCATTGACAAAATTTTTCTATGTCAAATAGTTTTTGAGTTGTGGGGTTTTTTGTAATAAAAACGAAAAGTGGTCTAAGTTACCCCGCCGGTCTAAGTTACCCCATTTTACGGTAATTAAATGCAGTGAATGGATATAAAATATTTGAATTGTGCACATGTTTATTTCAAACAGAACTAGATTTTCACATAACTTGAGTCTCGTTTCAAGTTGTATGAGGTTTGTTTGGTTATCGTTCAGTTTACGTTTAGTATTGGTTTATTGGTCTGAATTAAATGGGAACAGTGCAGTCAGTCACTACTAGTCGGAGTGTATGGAGGGTAGAGTCTGGTAGATTTTTAGGACATAAAACTAGTGGATATATTGATAGGCTGTGCACTGTGCTATCAGCTACCTATCTGTTATGCGACTCTTCAATGTTTAGAAGATCTGCATTCCTGAAGTGTTTTTGTATATTGAAGCCCATTAAATGTTCAATATTTAGCTTATTACCTTGCTCCATACAAACTTTACAAAGCTAATGAATAGACATAGTACCAATAATTGTTTACCCAAAAATCCGTAAGTGGTAAACACCACCTTGGCATGTTGGCCAGTATTGAAGGCAATAAGTGCCCTTTTTAGCCATCCATTATGATCCATATACTGTTATTGTTAGTAGGCTAATTGCAACATAAAAAATAACACTTAAAAAAGACAAAAAAGTTTAAAAAAATAAAAAAAAAATCATAAAAAAATAAAAAAAAATCATTGATTTTTGATTTTTTTGATTTTTTTTAAAAAATCAAAAAAATCGCCAACCCTGCCTAGAGGTTAGCATAACATACCATTTAGAAAACTTATGTTTTGAAAACAATATCTGGAAGATGGGGCCGTTAGCTGCAACACACTGTTGAAGTCGTTCTCAGAGGAGTGAGTAACCGTAACAGTGAATTCCGATCGCTATGCTGCAATGTTGCAAAATTTCTTGCAGCTCATGATGGAACACATTGTTGAAAATAAAGCATTGGGAGACATGTGGTTCCAGCAGGATGGGGCTACAGCTCACACAGCCCGAATGTCACTCAATGTTTTGAAATGCATGTTTCCCAGAGGTCTGGTGTCTCTGAGGGGTGATTTACACTGGCCTGTGAGGTCACCTGATTTGAGCATTTATGATTTCTTTCTTTGGGGACATCTAAAAGAGAAGTTCAGAAGTTGCCCTCACACCCTACCACAGCTAAGGGAACAGATTATTGCAGCAGAGGTTATGGCCATACCTCGCCATATGTGTGAACGTGCTGTAGAAAACTTCCGAGAACAACTCCAACAATGTGATGCAGCTAACAAACCCCATTTTCCTGATATTGTTTTCTTGATGCCTCTGTACCAAAAACATTCAATTTATTGGAACCTAATACACACTAAAGGCAACAAGTTTATATACCAATTTGTCATTCATAGTACATTTATACTAAACCATGAATAACAATACCTCAATATAAATTAAAGACTGCCACTCAATATATTTAAATATATGAAAAAATCAAAGAAATAAAAAAAAATCAAAAAAATAAAAAAAATCATGATTTTTTTATAAAAAAATCAAGTGATTTAATCACATGATTTAATCATTTTGATTTAATCACTGCCAACCCTGCTCTATACAAACTTTACAAAGCAAACGAATAGACTTACCAATAATTGTTTACCCAAAAATCCCTAAGTGGTAAACACCACCTTGGCCTGTTGGCCATTATTGAAGGCAATAAGTGCCTTTTTTAGCCATCCATTATGATCCATATACTGTTATTGTTAGTAGGTAAATTGCAACATAAAAAATAACACATCAAAAAGACAAAAAAGTTGAAAAAATAAAAAAAAATCAAATAAATCAAAAAAATCGTGAAAAAATAAAAAAAATCATTGATTTTTGATTTTTTTTTTATTTAAAAAAAAAAATCAAAAAAATCGCCAACCCTGGCTCCAACACATCACTAGTATTTTGTTGCACCACCTCTGGCTTTTACAACAACTTGCAGTCTCTGAGGCATGGACTTAATGAGTGACAAACAGTACCATAAAATGGGATAACTTAGACCACTTTTTTTGTTATAAAGATGCCATTTTTTGCTAGCTAAATTAAACTTGAATTGAAACATGCAAAATACAGGTCTATACACTAGCTTCACTCACCATAAATTGCTGGCGCCTGCCTCTCATAGTCTTTATGTAATTTCAAAAAAAGTGATGGTCTTTGTTACCCCAGCTCTTGGGGTATCTTAGACCGGGTGGTAAAATCAATTATTTTTTTTGGTATAATAACTCCAAATAACTCCAGGTTTTGGTGCATTGTAGTAGAACTCTTCTAGTTACATATGCAAATGACAAACTTGAGGAAAGTGTCATAGTTTGCAAATGGGGGGCGCCACCCCATAATGAGGGAAATGTGACTACCTAGTGGCAGCCCTGATGGGGTAATATTGACTGGCTTGGAAATTAATTTCAAATTACCATATATAAGACTCAGTAGAGTCTGAAACATAAAGAAAAAACATAAATAGGCTGTCAAACATAAAATATGTTATATATGGTAATTTTATATTAACTTCCAAGCCGGTCTATGTTACCCCGTCAGGGCTGACATTAGGTGGTCTAAGTTACCCCATTTGGGGGCGGTGCCCCCATTTGCAAACTATGACTTTCCTAAAATTTGTCATTTGCATATGTAACTAGAAGAGTTCTACTACAATGCATCAAAACTCCCTACAATGCATCAAAACCTGGAGTTATTTAACAAAAAAATAAATAAAATACTTGAAGAAAAACCTTTTTAAAAAAACACGTTTTTCTTGTGGACTAAAAAGTAGAAAAAAAATTATGGTTCGCCCCAAAAAAAGTGTGTTGGGCAGATTTATGATTAAAGCGAAAAGCACACAACACTTAAATTTTGGAAATTTGATGGTGAACGTACAGCCCGACGCACGTTTTTTTGGGCGAACCATAATTTATTTTCTACTTTTTAGTCCACAAGAAAAACGTGGTTTTAAAAATTTTTTTTTAAAGTATTTTATTTTCTACTTTTTAGTCCACAAGAAAAACGATTAAGACTTGACGTACGTAAGTATGACTTGACGTACGTATCGATGATACGCAGCGTTAGCGCCTGCTTGTCTATAACGTGAGCGCCCGCACGTCATACTATATATATACTATATATATACTTTACTCAATTAAGCTAATTTAGGTCTATAATTACTAGTTTTTATGATCTTATCTGAAATTGTTAGGCAAAAATAGCCTGCATGCCGAATTTCAGATCTCTAGAGCAATCAGAAGTGGGCTAATTTTCGTTGTCAATGTTAACAACAAACAAACAAAGGAGAAGCTAAGCTAAGAAAAACGTGTTAAAAAATGGGAGGGGGTACTCTGACAGGCTTTAAATAATAGCTTTTTTTTGTGGGTCACATTTTTAATTTTTTAGCCTATTAGATATGCAAACTTTTTAAATCTTTCTATTGTGTTATGTAGCCTCAGTATTAGGCCTTTAATGCCCATTGACAAAATATTTCTATGTCAAATAGTTTTTGAGTTTTGGGGGTTTTTGTTAAAAAAACTAAAAGTGGTCTAAGTTACCCCGCCGGTCTAAGTTACCCCATTTTACGGTACTACTCTTCATCAATCTGCCTCCAACTTTCTCTGATTGCTGTTGCCAGATCAGCTTTGCCGGTTGGAGCCTTGTCATGGACCATTTTCTTCAACTTCCACCAAAGATTTTCAATTGGATTGAGATCCAGACTATTTGCAGGCCATGACATTGACCTTATGTCTCTTTTTTCAAGGAATGTTTTCACCGTTTTTGCTCTATGGCAAGATGCATTATCATTTTGAAAAATGATTTCATCATCCCCAAACATCTTTTCAATTGATGGGATAAGAAAAGTGTCTGAAATATCAACATAAACTTGTGCATTTATTGAAGATGTAATGACAGCCATCTCCCCAGTGCCTTTACCTGACATGCAGCCCCATATCATCAATGACTGTGGAAATTTGCATGTTCTCTGGAGGCAGTCATTTTTATAAATCTCATTGGAACAGCACCAAACAAAAGTTCCAGCATCATGACCTTGCCCAATGCAGATTTGAGATTTACCACTGAATATGATTTTCATGCAGTCATCCACAGTCCACGATTGCTTTTCCTTAGCCCATTGTAACCTTATTTTTTTCTGTTTTGGTGTTAATGATGGCTTTTGTTTAGCTTTTCTGTGTGTAAATCCCATTTCCTTTAGGCGGTTTCTTACAGTTCTGTCACAGACGTTAACTCCAGTTTCCTCCCATTCGTTCCTCATTTGTTTTGTTGTGCATTTTTGTTTTTTTGAGACATATTGCTTTAAGTTTTCTGTCTTGATGCTCTGATGTCTTCCTTGGTCTACCAGTATGTTTGCCTTTAACAACCTTCCCATATTTTTTGTATTTGGTCCAGATTTTTGACACAGCTGACTGAACAACCAACATCTTGTGCAACATTGCAGGATGATTTACCCTCTTTTGAGAGTTTGATAATCCTCTCCTTTGTTTCAATTGACATCTCTTGTTTTGGAGCCATTATTCATGTCAGTCCACTTGGTGCAGCAGCTCTCCAAGGTGTGATCACTCCTTTGTAGATGCAGACTAACGAGCAGATCTAATTTGATGCAGGTGTTAGTTTTGGGTATAAAAATTTACAGGGTGATTCCATAATTTTTTCCCAGAATTGAGTGATTCAAAAATTTTTTCCCTCTGCTTGGTCTAAAAAATTACCATAACTGACTGCACAATTTTTTTTAGTAGTAGTAGTATAATGGTTTGCAGCACTTCAGCTATTGAGCTATTTTGCACTGGGGGTCAAATGATAACATCACCAGTAAGTCAGAAGGTCTTAATTATTTAAAATCTCAAATTAATCATCATTCACAATGGCAGAAGGTATCAATTGTCCAGCCTGCTGAAGCTGTCTTTAAAGAAGCAGCATTAGCATCAAAAAGAGATGAAGTGACAAGGAGGGACAGGTGAAAAGCAACAGAAACAAAGACACTCAAACATGAGGTCAGGTCACTTACATGGGACATTGGCCTCCTACATGAGAGAGACAGAGAAAATAAATGTAAGGAATCCTGCCTACATTATAACTTAATCCCGCAACTGAAGCCCATGATCAGACACTGCAAATGCAGTGGCAGGGCACTCAGGAACAATCCCCCAAGGTGCACGAAATTCCTTAGGACTTCTGACTAATACAGACACACGTCAGAAGACCCCCCCCCCCCTGAGGGGAATCAACATGTAAATATGTACTGTCTAATAGGGTAATAAGGGACAGGTGGGGTGAATTGGGGCAGTCCTCTGTCATGGCGTAAAAAATGTTATAGCAAAAAAACTAATTGAAATGTTGCAAAACTAAAAAAAGGGGTATAAAGTTCAACACTTTTCATACCTATCTATGTAGCTCAAAGGAAGTGAAGAAAACATGTACAGGCTCTAAAAAACCCCCCCAATAAATATTGAAACATGATATTTTGAAAAAGTACTTCTGATCAGTTCTGTAGTAAGAGAATATTTGCCATATTAAAAATTTTCACCTGAAAAAGTTGCAGACAGGTGTTGGCTTTAAAACTTCATTGACAGAATTTCCCTACTTGAATCCAAAACTAAATGGCGACCATTTTTGCATGACAGTGTAATAAGGCACACCCCCTGGGGTAATATGGGACACAGCTAGAAATGCATTTCCAGTAGAACCTTGGTTGGCAAAGGCTTCAGTTGATGAAAAAAATTGATTAACAACAAAGAATTTTGTTACATTTACCTTGCTCAGCAAAAAAATTTACTTTAACAAGAAATTAATGTATCATTGGTCATCACAAAATTGTGCATAGAATGTCATAGATAGAATTGTGTACCAGGCAACATAGAATGTTAAGTAATTAAACTAAATTATGATTTATTTCTCCAAAATATATGATGATTGTCATTAAAATGTTCCTTTCTGTTTCAGGTATGATTTTTTAAGATTTTTTTTTTTTTTGTTATAGTGATTTCACTTGACCCAATTAAAATGGTGCGAAACTACAAGCCCAGTTCTGTAAACTTATGGAGGAAATGCTATACAGCTGCTGATATGATGCTTGCGGTGGACAAGGTTGTTGTCAATGGCATGTCCATTAGATATGCAGCACAGCTGCATAACGTGCCTCGGAATACGCTGCATACATATGTCAGAAAACGCAGGACTGATGGAACTCCAAGTAATGACTTACTTCATGCTGGGCGCCACATTGCACTTTTTGCGCATGAGGAGAGGGTCATTGCTTATAACCTTGCTGTTCTGGCTTACTGGGGGTGCCCTTTGACCTACCTTGAAATCCGAATGACTGTAAAGGACTTCTTGGATAAGAGTGGCAGGAAGGTTACCTGCTTCAAAAACAATCTGCCAGGGATTGACTGGGTTAATAATTTTATTTCCCGGTACAGACACTTGCTCTGTATGAAAGTGTGCCAGAAAACCAACAAAAAGAGGGCAGAGATCTCAACTGAAGTTGTCAGCAAGTTATCAGCAAGTCCACTTGACAGGGAGCGCATCCTAAGGAAACTTAGCACAGAGACCATGCAAGAATATATTGAAAAGATGAGGGGGTTGGTCTCCGATTCCCTGCTGAAGAAACTCCAAGAAATCTGCTCCCCATCCACTGAAGCCAATGATGAACTCAAACGAAGGAAGGCCATCAAGCTTACTCCTGGGAAGTTGCACTCAGGGCCAAGGGCCAGCACTTCAGGTTCAGCAACAACACCAGCACCAAAGATACAGACAGCAAATGTGAGGAAAGCTATACAGTTCAACAAAAATGCGGATGATGAGGAGAATGAGGTTAAATCAAATGATGAAATTGACCTTGCTATTGCTCAAGAGATGGCCAATTATCAAGATGAGATGCAGGAACCTGAGGAGGACATCTCTACCATCAGCTTGAACAAAGATGATTTTATACTTGTAAGGTTCAAGCTTGAGCTATGGGTGCAATGCGAGAAATTTTATGTTGCTCACATCAGGGAACAACCACAAGATGATGACTGCAATGTTATGGTTGAATTTCTAAAGAAGAGCACTGACACAAAAAGGCTATCATTTGTCTATCCTGTTCAGTATGACATGGCAATGGCTGCTGTCAAACGAGAGAACATCATTCTTAAACTAACCCTCCTCAGCACAAAGCGTGGGAAGCACATTTTTAGTAATATGTTGCTTGGCAAGTTGGCTGATAGTAGTTTTGGTTAGCCGTAATCTATAAAAACATGTAGGTACAAGCACAGTTTAGTTTCAGTTTTAAATTAAAATATATGTTAAGTGCAGACAAATATATGTTAAGTGTGAAAATGAAGTTTGTTTTGGGGGAGGGGGGTTTAAAAGTGTTAGGTATAGACTGGAAAAAATAGTTTTTGGCAATGAAAAATGGATATGGTGATATATCAATAACAGAGAAGCAAGTACCAATGCCAGAAAATATCATCTATTAATATCTATATCATCTACAAATGAAGAGGACTTTGGAGTACTGTTGGTAATGGTGAGTATACTCTGCATCCTTCAAACATTTAAAAACTAAGTTTTATTGCAAGTGCCCCAGATTACCCATTCCCAGGGGTAATTTGGGACACCTTTATTTGCTTCTTGCACCATACAAATAGCATATAAATTTTTTCAGAAATGCCATCTGATAGCTCTGGCCTTTAAAATCAGCCCAAACTTTGGTACAAAATGTTTCATGGTAAGAAGTTATTAATGAAAAACCAAAAATATCATCCCTTATTACCTCATTTGATGGTACTTAGCAGTGCTCTACATTGAGCCAAAGCTGACTCACTAATAGGGAAAGCTCAACAAATTATTCTCATGACAGAAACTGCAATTTGACTGATTTATATATATATATATATATATATTTTGTAAAAGACCAGAGAATTAGTTTTATTTATTAGCTTCTTGTTAGTTTTTTC
This sequence comes from Hyalella azteca, assembly GCF_000764305.2. Classification (NCBI taxonomy): domain Eukaryota; kingdom Metazoa; phylum Arthropoda; class Malacostraca; order Amphipoda; family Hyalellidae; genus Hyalella; species Hyalella azteca. The sequence goes on along the minus strand of NW_025943947.1, from coordinate 343,119 downwards.
AATAAGTTGTACTAAATTCTTCGTAGGTGTTGGAAGATTGAAAATTAAATTACCGATAGACATTTTTAATATTGAACGACGTTTCGAATGCACAACATTCATTTTCAAGTTAAAGACGCATTGAGTAACAAAATTTGGGTTGACATATGTACGAAATCAAGTAAATTGGATACCATTCAAATAATGCTAAAATTTCATTAACATGATACTACCTACAGGAAGATTTTACAAGCGCAAAAAACTACTCGGAAAACAATCTCAAAGTTCTGACGAAGCCGGTGGTTTGAAGGTTGATAGCTGGAGTCCTCTCCTTAATGATGAGGGCCTCTGCTATAGCCAGTCGTATAGGATCCTATACGACTTGTTTGTCCTACAGTTTACCGAAAACCTACAGACGTCGGAAGAGTTCTGAACGACGCAAGTGAATGCCCCCAGCGATACAAAACCAGCACTATTCGCGCCTTAATACACAGAGCATTTAAAACCTGTTCAACCGCCAGTGACTTGAGAACTGAACTCCAGGCCTGCAAGCAAATCCTGGTAAACAACGGGTATGCGAATACAACTATCGACAGCGAAATCTCAAACTACCGAGCACGTCAAAACCAAACGGACAATGAGCCAGCATCTAACGAAAGTATTATAACAATTTATTACCAAAATCAGATGACTGAAGCCCACAAAACTGACGAAAGAGTCCTCGAATCAATTGTGCTCAATAACATTACAAGCACAACCACAACTGACCGAATCAAACTCCTGATTTACTACAAAAACATGAAAGTCAAGAATTTGATAATGAAAAATAATCCATGCAAAAAGTCGGGCCCATTACAAGAAACTAATGTTATTTAAAAATATTCCTGCCACAAAGAAGGTTGTAGACTTCTCCAGAACGTAAATTACATCGGTTTGACCAGCACGACTTTGAGCCGCCGCCTAACATGCCACCTCCAGGCCGGAGGACCGAAGAACCACACGAGGGAGGCTCATAATGAGACACTCACTCACGCGACATTGGAGACCCACACCAAAATCGTCATGAGATGCCCAGACGCCACGAGACTGGCCATAGCTGAGGCTCTCATCATCAAGCAGGAGTCTCCAGCTATTAATTTACAAACTACCGGATTTGTCAGGACGTTAAAATTGTTCTCGTAATTCAAGCTTTGATTCCAATCTGTATCCATAATACTCTATGTTTGTACTGTCATTTCAAAATTTCAAATTCACTTGTTGCAAAACTCGTCCTCTGTACTTGATAATGAATGAAGTTGCATTCGAAACGTCGTAAAATTAAAATTAACAACCAGAGAATTTGTTGATTTAAATTATCAAAGAGTTGGACAATTCTTCAGATGACGTTGGTAGATCAAAAGGCATATATCAGGAAGTAGTTTTAGTTTATTAACGACGTTTCGAATGTAACAAACATTCAATTTCAAGTTACAAAGAGCATTAAATATTGAAATTTTGGTGGAAATAATTACATAATATATGTAAATAGGATACTACAGTAAAATTTTGAATAAGAAAATCACTCTGAAAACCATTTCAAAGTTCAGAAAAATCTGATAGTCAAGAAAGTGATAGCAGGCGTTCAATCCGTAGAGGCGATGAGGCTAGCCATCTTCGGTAGATTGATGTCAGGCCACTGCTTGATGACAATGCTGGTGGGTTCCTTCAGCACAAAGCGAGTGACGGTCTGGTTGTGAGATTGTCGCGTGTGGTTCACTTGCCCTCCAGGTTGGAGGTAGCTAATAAGACAGCGTCTTGGTGTCCTGGTTGTTGATCCAAAGTTTCCGATGTAGTCTACAAGATGAAGAAGTCTACAACCTTCTTTGAAGCAAAATTTATTGACCACAACGGCCTCTCAGATAACTCCCAAGTTTTTGCAAGGGCCATTATTGCGTTTAGTTTAGTTTGGTCGTTAATCGCACGCATATAAATCAACAAATTCTGCCATCCAATACTAAATATATATATATATATATATACCTATATATTGACTTCCTGCTACATTAAACAGTAACAACTGGTTATTTCATCAACTAATGTGTTTCTAGATGGATAATATTGAATATCAAGTGTCATCATTTGATTAAATAGGTACTTTGTAACATAAGAATTTCCACTTGGTCCTGTTTTACTCACTGAAGTAAAATGGGACTGGCTCATTTTTTTGCTCTATACAATAAGCTGTAATATTTTCAAAAAATTTTAGTTGAGGTCTGAAAGCCCATTGTACCAACACACCTAGTGGTAACTTTAGGGATTTTCAGCTCATTCAGTTCAGTTTTCTTTCATTCAGCTCAGTTCCATTAATGGTATATATATATATATATATATATACATACATAGGTGCTACATGCTTATTAGGGATTTTGGTCCTGTCTGCCTCCATCTGACTAAACCTATATAAATTTATTTTGGAATTAGCAATTTGCAATAATTGTTAATATTAAAACCAATAGATTCGTTTATAGCTTGACTCAAGCTGCATTAATTTTATTTTATGTCTTCATTGCTTCAACTAGAACTAATAATAACTTGAACTTCTTTGTTCAACTGGAACTAGATTATTTACTACATACCATAAAATGGGGTAACTTAGACCGGCGTGGTAACTTAGACCAATTTTCATTTTTTTAACAAAAATCCCCAAAACTCAAAAACTATTTGACATAGAAAAATTTTGTCAATGGGCATTAAAGGCCTAATACTGAGGCTACATAACACAATAGAAAGATTTAAAAAGTTTGCATATCTAATAGGTTAAAAAATTAAAAATGTGACCCACGAAAAAAAGCTATTATTTAAAGCCTGTCAGAGTACCCCCTCCAATTTTTGTATTTTTTGGTTAAATAACTCCAGGTTTTTATGCATTGTAATAGAACTCTTCTAGTTACATATGCAAATGACAAATTTTAGGAAAGTGTCATAGTTTGCAAATGGGGGGCGCCGCCCTCAAATGGGGGAACTTAGACCACCTAATGTCAGCCCTGAAAGGGTAACATAGACCTTCTTGGAAGTTAATATAAAATTACCATATATAACATATTTTATGTTTGACAGCCTATTTATGTTTTTTCTTTGTGTTTCAGACTCTACAGAGTCTTATATATGGTAATTTTAGCTTAATTTCCAAGCCAGTCAATATTACCCTGTCAGGGCTGCCATTTGGTAGTCATATTTCCCCCATCATGGAGCGGTGCCCCCCATTTGCAAACTATGACACTTTCCTCAAGTTTTTTCATTTGCATATGTAACTAGAAGAGTTCTACTACAATGCACCAAAACCTGGAGTTATTTGGAGTTATTTTATCAAAAAATATAATTGATTTTACCACCCGGTCTAAGATACCCCAAGAGCTGGGGTAACAAAGACCATCACTTTTTTTGAAATTACATAAAGACTATGAGAGGCAGGAGCCAGCAATTTATGGTGAGTGAAGCTAGAGTATAGACCTGTATTTTGCATGTTTCAATTTAAGTTTAATTTAGCCTGTAAAAAAGGCATCATTTATAAAAAAAAGTGGTCTAAGTTACCCCATTTTACAGTACCTGTTTCATTCAATTATTTTTTCAAGAGTTCATAATTTTTTGTAGGCAATTCAATGAATATTAAACATTTTTGATAGTAGTGTTGTCTACAAAATAGCTGTCCCTGATATGCATAAAGTTTCCAATTAATTTTTTCATAATTTTACATGTCTCTATCTTTTCAGATCCTGCTACTCAACATACACAAGTTTCTACTAACCTCAACTAACTCAGGTGAGGTAAATATACGTACCTATTTATTTCAAGCATGACTTCTTTGTGGCATAGTACTTACTGTATTCAATGTATATGGCATACTTACTGTATTCAATATAAAATAAAAACTTGAGGAGGAAATTGAAGGCTTTAGAACATAGAGTTTTACAAATTACGTACATTAAATTTCTTATCTATGAAGCTCTTACCTTGTTGAAACTTTTATGGTCTAGGGGAATTTTTGGGTCTAGTATATTATATAACAAGTTGATTATATTTTTTTAATGAAAAGTCATGTAAGTACCATCTTTCAATAAGTTATCAATTGAGCACTTTATTGGCCTAAATTTATATTCATCAAATTGTGGAAGAGCAACCATTATCTGCAGAAGGCTATGTCTATAACATTATTGTCAGCTTGGCTGTAAATATATTTTCTTTAATTACAATGCTTGGGAAATTAATCTATGTGACCAGGTAAACTTGATTGATTTTTTTTCACCTACAAAAATAAATTAAACAAGAAACCAAAGGAATGATTTATTTTGTGTAAGCTTTTCAAATTTCTTATTTAGAAATTTCAGTTTGTGATTTACAATGTGATAATACCATTCAGTATTATTATATTGTCAAACCTTAGAAAAGGTTTAGTATATAGATCTTGATATTTTTTGATGATAAAGCATTTATTTAGCAGTAGAAGCGATTAAGCATTAGTGAGTGACGATAAATCATTATTTATAGCAATGAGAAGTATTAATTGAAAGTTACTGGAAGTGCCATGTTGTAGCTTTCGAGCATTCTTTACCTGACTTTTAGCAATGCTCTTATTTTTCATCAAAAAAATTTGTTCAGCAATGATCCTTGTTTTGTTTTACATATTTGATTGTTCAATTAATTAGAACTGAATTTTTTACAGGGAAGTGATCACAATGGATCATCCACATCAAGAACCCTTGCCTCCTGGCATCATCCCTAATTTCCATCCAAAGTATCCGTTTGAGTGGCGTCAGAAGTTGCTTCGTGATCCTTGTCCTAATGAACTGCACAGCTTAGGCCTCCCCTCTGCTTTTTCTAGCTATGGTCGCCCACAGCGAGGCTATGGCGGCTATGAGACCTGCCGTGACTTCTGCCAGGAAGAAAAGCAGATACCGGAGCAACAGGAGCAGCAGAAACTAGAGGAGTATTATGAAGGTCTTTTGCTTCAGCAAACACATCATGAAGAGCTGTCAGCTCAGCAGAGACGTTTTTCAACCTGGCAGGATAGTGATCAACACCAGTGGCAAGGGCAACAACAAGAGTGGCTTGGATTTTCACCTCATGCTAACGGGTTCCAAGAAGGATCATTACAACTCAATTCAAATTCGTTCCCCGCCCAAAGAAGGAGACCACCACGGCGAGGGCGACATCGTGACGTTCGTTTCCTCCCTAATGATCGTGATGGTCACCTTAGTGCACAAAATTGCCGAAACCATATTGCATCTTCTGCTAGTATTGTGAACGGCGAGTCACCGCGCAAATTCCATATGAATAATGGGGACAGAATGGCCGAAGAAGAAGCTTTCTACTCTGGGGGATTTGGGATTTCAGACGAGTATGCAGCGTATGATGACGATCCGGATTGGAGTGGTTTTGATTGTGGCAACGGTGGTATTTCTCGTAAAGGTAATTATTCTGGCGGTTGTACTTTTGGAGTTCCGACACCGTCGTCTATAGATCACTATTATAACCTAGCACCCCAAAAACCAGACGGTAAACAGAATAATTGCACGAATAACGAGGGTGACCGCAAACTTGCCATTGCGCGAAGATTGCAGTACCTGAGACGCCATTTTCGCGACAGAGTCTGCGAGGTTTGTGTTGTCGGCTTCCCTTGGATGGAGGAATACAATAAACACATGCGGTCTCATGTGCAGTGTATTTATCCAGGTTGTAAGTTCGAAGCCTCCATTGAAGTTCTTGACGATCACATAACACGTGAGCACCTTCTTAATCCTTCAGTGAACGCGCCCATCAGTGATGAAGAGTACCGACGCCAACGTCGTAACAAATTCCCAACGCAGGCAAAGAAAGAACTTGATCAAGCTATGGCTGCACTACAGAAGCAGCGTGGGGAACTTTTAGGACTTAAAACTAGTCAATTTAAGAAAGAATCAAACAAAAACTCTGCTCTGATCAACACTGCGGTAGGAAACCAAAACAGAGGGTCTAAGCGCGGAGCTCCAGCGGAAAACCAAAGAAAGTTTAAGAAAGAAAAAGCTGAAAATAGCAACGGTAAAAATTTCAGAAAAGTTCGAGACGAATGGGAGCACAAAGACACTTACATAGTGTACAGCCCCTTACCCGAATTTAAGGGCATTGATGCATTTGATGAAGCAATGGGAGGCAGCACCGTATTGGCTGAGTCCATCCAATCTGAAAATCAACAGCAAGACGAGGTTCAGTTCCATATCAGCGATGAAGACGAGGATTTCCTTCAGCCCTCCTTACCATCTGATAGAACTTCGATGTCTGCATCGAAGTGCCTTGTTGAATCTGTTGAATCGCAGTTGGCCACTTCTCGAGGCTCTGAGGAACAAAATCAAGTACAAGATTCTCCTCCTACCAGTGTTCTAGTGACCAGTGTCCACAATCCTGTTTGCGAAACCCCTTCAGTTCCAGAATCTTGCGCATTAGGTTCTCAGGGAGTTGGTGCTCTCGGCCTCCTCATGGGGGACTATGGTTCTGCGACAGAGAGCGAGGGTGAAAATTTGGAAGAAGCTGAAATTGTGAACCATGTTACTTGCTTTGTTGAGGATAGGACTTCCAAATTACAAGCAGGAGACTCTTCGATGAGAAAACAATCTGAAAAATTTTCCAATGCTGGCCGTATTGGTGAAACAGAACAAAACGTTCAGGAGGCTGTTTCAGTCCAATCATCAAAAAGAACTGGCAGAAGGAGAGGTAGGCGAGGCATAAAAAAACGTGGAAGTAAGCCAATTCCTTCCGATACTGATCAGTCAAAAATTCCATTCCTTGCATCCGAAACAACTGCATTTAATTCTGTATCTTCCGTGTCACGTGGAGCTTTGTCACAACGCGATAAGCCCAGCTTGTTCCCTCATCTGAAGCCCATTAACGTTAGAAATGACTCGTCATCAGATGAAGAAAGCAGCGCCACCATCTCAACGGAGAAGAGTTGGCACGAGCGCAGCGAAAGCGCTCTTGCCTCCCGGTGCATCTCACACAAGCTCAGACAGTTCAGGAACAAATATAGGACCAGCCTGCTGGAGAAGTTGCTAAAGGATGAGGTGAGGTTCGAACGGAATGTCCTGTTACAGTGCGCCAGGAAGATTGTTCTGAGCAACTTCTTTGAAGATCAAAAAATAATTCCATCGAATTCAAATAACGGGAAAGAGGGCGATGTCACCAGTAATTCAGATGATCATGGAGAGACAACCTCTGACGACAGCGATGAAAATGTGTCAGATTGTAATGAGGATGTAAGTGGACAGGAAGCTTGTGGCGACAACACCGAGAAGGTTACAGCTGCAGCTGTTGATCGTAGTGTTAGTGAAGTGAACCTTTTTGAGAGGAATAGTTTGCCTGAGTAAAAATAGCTTGATCCTGATTTCTAGAACAACATAAAACTACATTATTCTTTCAAAGATTTTTGAAACTGTAAGAGATTTGTAATATATTCATTACGAGACGAAGCTCTGGTTAACACTCGTAGTCGATGTTCACTTCAGTTTGTCAACTGCAGTAAACTTTCTTACTAAGTAATTCTGTGTTTTGTTTCCCTTTAACGAATTTGTTCATTGTTTCATTGTATTGGCCTACTGCATTATAGTAACATTCTCGTCTTTTTCGCAGGATTGATAGTTTGGCGCTGAAATAACGATAGCTTGTCTATCCACTATTTTAGTCGATTAAGAATGCGGATGGATCTTTATAAATCTTATTTGAGGTGTATCGAAGATTCTTTCAAAATGAGAATTAAAATTTCCTTCCACTACATCTTACCCAAGGCTATTGCAATCAGTAGTAAAGAATTGTTTAAAATTCGCTGTATGGTTGGTTTTTGGATATAATTTCGACGACAATAATTTTTTGGATAGTAAATAATTTAGCTCAAGTGGAGTGTTCTGAGATCTAACAGGCGCTGTCATCACCGCCACGCGATTACGAAGAGCAGTTACGATCAGCTGAGGCAGTATCGCGAATAAAGAGCGGTCAAAGTTTTCTAATGCGTTATTGTGAATAAAGAGCAGATATGTTCCGATGAATTATTGCGGAAGAGAGCGGTCATACTTTCTATTCTCATAGAGGATTGCAAATAAAATGAAGTCATGTTCTTCGCAAGTTATTACGATTGAAGAGCGGTCGTCTTCTGATGGAGAATTGAGATCGACAATGATTTAATAAAATGAATTATAATGAACCTCGAATTACTTGAATCACGGAGTGGCTGATTAATTCTTGAATAAGGGCATTAAGCTAAATAATAAAGCAATCATTGATTATTAAGAAACTTAAGTAAATCCGTGGCAGTATTTGAGTGGGCATTACTTTGAATTATATAATATTAAAAATGTTTCCAATTGAAAAGTATCAAAGTGAAGAAAGAAGCAGCTTCAACTATATATTTTTTTTTGTTGTGAATGAGGAGGTATTCTAGTAGGTACGTGCAGGAATTTTGAATTCCTGCCGTTACTACAAAAACTTCCTGGCTGGTTTATGAGTAAGTATTAATCAATTCTTTCACCTTTCCTCTTGTCTACGCCGGAAGTGTTTGCTTCAAATGTAATCTCCTGGCAAGTCATTACCTCGATTCCGGTTCGAGCTGCGGTAGACGACGGACGTTGGTAAGAGGAGCTGCGTCTTTTTTGAAAATCGGTGAGTAACTTGTCTGAAGAAAGTAGTCAATAGGCTGTTGAAAATTTCAAGAATTGATTCTGACGTAGCGTTGACACTTAAGTAGGAAAGGAATAATAGAAGTTTGTGTCCAAATGACAAGATTAGTGCTAGGTAAGGGTTACTAACCGGTAGACTAATCAGATGCACTATTTAATGATCATAAGACACAATTATTTTACCTAATAGCCTTATTTATTACAGATTGGCTTGCCAGACGGGGGAGCCTTTTGAGCCGTGAGGTGTATGGAGGACGACTCCACTTCCTCAAGAAGCAGACAAAACAACAACAACAAGTCATTACCTGAGCCGCTCTTCCATCTTGCTTTCTTCTCTGCTGCGGTCGCCAAAATTGCTTCACTTAATCTTCAAGCGACGCCATTTGGTGGTGCTGTCCCGAGTTAGGTCTCTCGCTCCCTAAGGCAAGTAACTTAATTTTCGATTTCACTCGCCAGAAGATCTCGAGACACCAGCCACCGTCTATGTGACAGATAACCTGCTATTTTTTTCAATTTTCTTGTGAGTTGATGATAGCGATTAACTTTACCGCTCTATGTTGGAGGAGATTGTGAAGGAACGGTACCGTATATTTGTTGGCTTCTATTGATCGTCAAGTATGATTCAATGACAGCCTTCATCCCTTTATGATTCGATGACAGCCTTCATCATGAATTATTGGACAGTCATACAGGCCATTGAAATAACTGAATATTTTTGGGTTGTGAATGCACGTCGTAAATGTTTTAAAATACTAAAAGGCTGCGAATAATTGTAACTATAAAATGTTTAGTAAAAATCAATTAATGTTCTTTAGTTTTCATTCCATTAAATATTTATGTGTACGCAGAATCTCAGAACAGTAACTACTTCACAATACTATTAACAGAAGCGCACTTATTTTTAATCATTGTCTCAGTTTTGAAACAGTAAGGAAAAACTCTGACGCACATATTCGTAGCCAGAGCACTTTAAATCGCCGGCCTTCAATAAAAGTGTTTTATTTAATGAACTAAACTGATCTAAACTAAACTGGTCGATGAGCTAAACATTTTTAGCACGATGCAAACAGCTTCGCTGTCGTCATGCTGTTATCGAACCCTATATACAAACCGTATTTCTGGCCTATATACATCACCTATATGATGACTATAACAGCCTGATGTTATAGAATAGAATAGAAGTGTCGGCACTGAAGAAATAGGCCCATGGCCTGTTGCCGATTCTTGTTCATAGAATATAATAGAAGTGTCGGCACTGAAGAAATAGGCCCATGGCCTGTTGCCGATTCTTGAACTTTTCGTGACTTGATTCACAAGGGATCCGGCCTTTGGAATTCGATCTTTCCATAACTGACGATTGATTGAGATAGCTGTTGGACTTATTGCCTGATCTGTAAGTAAGTCTTACGTCATTTCTGCAGTGAACGTTTAATATTTATATTAGAAGCCTATAATCGCTTAACAATGTGGGAACGCAGCACGAGTATTAATGAGATAGGGACGCAACGCCCGTTTAAATGATGTGGAAACTCGAGCTTCTTCAACAAAAAATTTTGTGCAGTAATTAGTTCTTGATGAGCAGCTTAATCCACGGTCGTGACCTTAACCCGTACGGCAATAAGAATCGCTGCATTCACTATCTTAAGACTTAACTACTTTTAAAAAAGAAATACGATAAAAGTTATTCAATTTCTAACATGAAACAAAATAAATCTATACTAATTTGCTATGGTATACTTTATAATAAACACAATTGATTTATAGATACTATTGCCAGTAGGGAGCATACCAGTAAAATAGCCAAGTATAACGTTGTTGTGATCACCACGGCGTACACACAGCAACTTTTATGGTCGCAACAGCAAACAAATGAGCTGAAATATTATTTGAACATTATAACGAGATAAGCTAATTTCAAGTAATGTTGATGAAGGCTTCCGGAAATGCTTCCTTGTGAACGATCTCTTCCTGAAAATAAGGCACGCTAAAAACTAATTATATATAGTCTTGTTCTCAAGCATTCGTGTTTTAGACCAAAATTACAAAAAAAAAAAACTTACGAACACAGCAAAATACGCATGCGCAAGGCAATCACACACACATTTAATTTGAACTTGTTTCCGAAATGCACCCTAGCACCAAATGACAACCATGAATAACCAAGATTGAATGATTTACAGGATGGAAAATTATTTACCGATCTCTGTTAAGGCACAGTTGGCATCGTGTTTTATCTGCACAACAACAACAACAACATCACGCCGCAGTGTTTAATAAATCAAATCAAAATACTGTGATCATCAAATAGTGAAATACAACTACATCATTACAAATTTGATATTGTAGAATACAAAAGATTGTAGAAAATGACCTATGGTTGTTGTGGCATACCGCAAATGGGAGCCAGCGTAGCACCTGAAGGGATCTATAGCACCATCATCACACTAGCGGGCACCACGCTTCACCCTTACGTCTACTGAAGGTAATGATAGGTTAACATGAGCCGTAATACCAAAATCGTTATGTACACGTGGTGGCCGATTTCTCGTCTGTAATAGGTTGGTGGATTTATAAAAAAGCTGCAAGTGATTAGCTGTCAGGTCTGAACTTTCCATCAATTATTTTTGGTAGTACTGCCTCAGTTTGTCTTCAGATTTGAATGGCATGGACGTAAGTTGATGTCTCTGCAGATATGAATTTCTATTGTCTGCATTGTATTGTCACTAGTCATCATGCTGATATCGAACCCTACAAACCGTATTTCTGACCAGTATTACTAGGCTTTTAGGGACGAGCGGCAAGGAATGTGCAGTTTTTACCGAGTGGCGACTTATTTATGATTGACAGTAAATTGTTATGCTATTTATGCCTGAACAATAACGGTAGCTTTAAGCGGTGTTCCGAGACGAGCAAGTTCTCCATTAATGCTCTTCACTGGCCATACTTGAGCGGGCAAAACCACCATGGTTTGCAAGCTCGTGTAATGACAAGATGTGTTTGTGAGCTAAGTTGATGTCCAGACTTGAGTAGGAACTTCAAAGTTTCCATCCCAATGCGCTAACTTTTAATGGGAGAGATGTTGGCGTGCGAGATGAAATACATGAATAAGTCAGAATAACGCATATGATGTCTTGATGCACATAAGGAGAAGAAATGTTCCACGGTTGCCTTTATGTTGAAATTTCTGCTGCTATCGATTGACTAGTGTATTGGAAAATATCAAGTATCCACTGGTCCTTTGATAAAATCAATATTTTATCAAAGTATTTGGATTGAGAAAAGGAACTTGAATTACTAATCTGCCTGTAAATAAATAATGAACAGAGTTTCATGCTTCTTAAACTTAACATCCATTAAAGAGTCTTTCTTTCTTCACTCGACCTTCAAAAGAAATATTTTGTATCGATATTTAGTGGACTCATGTTATGTACCTTAGCTATATTATAATGCAATCGACTTAATAAAAACAAGGGACACTGGACGCGTTCTACACTGCGATACAACACCGAGACTGTTGCCGTTTATACAGTGATCATTTTGTTTTAAATTTGTATACATATGATTAAAATATTACTACCAAATATATATATTATTACTATATTGCATCTTCACAAGAATTCTGCAGCTTATCACAAATAAAAAATGTTACAATGGAACTCGGTCGTCGAGTTAGGCATTAATAAAACTGTTAGGTATTGATGAAATATAATTGCTATATTCCGTACGACTATTTTAATCAGCTCAGTTTTTCATACAGAAATATTTCAGGATCCTTTCATTTGAGTGTCGATGAAAGTCGTCTAATTACGCACAATTATACTCTCATATTTGTATTGAAATGGAAGTCAGAGTTATTATCCACACTAGATCTAAAATTGATTAACTGCCACGCATTTTTTAATTGAAGTTTTGGTTTCATTCGAGAGTTTCTTATTTCGCATTAATGATACACTTCAAAAGTTGTAAATAGTGTTTATGTTTTAAAACGATTTCAGAATATCACAGCTAGCATATATCTATATTATAGGTAATATAATTCTTAACAAAATTACAGGCCTCGCAGCATTCACTTTCGTCAATTCTCATTAATTGTGGGGCACATAAAAAATTCAAAATTGGTACTAAACGGTGTTGAAAATATCTCAACGCATTCTGCAGAAAGCGCACTAAATGGCCGGTAAAACGGGTTTGGGAGAACCTGAAATCCAGCAATTCTTTCGCGTTACGTTTACTTTCCGACTAACGCAGATTTATTCGCAGTTTGTTCATGGCCCAGCCGGAGCTGCTACAAACATACGCACCCGTGCGATGTCCTTGAACCTAATGAAACGCGCTGACATTTACGAATTTTTGTTGTTGCTTTTACCAAATTGAAGTCTCAACACGTTATCGAACCTCAGTTATGCAAAATGAGCCGAGAGGTTCCGTTACTTGTCGCATGATCACCGAGGAAGTTTTCATGTTTGTGTAAGCGTCCTTTAATGTCTCCAATGTCCTCTCGGGTCGATGTCTTACCCTTTCGAGAAATTTCTAGGGCATTTCTAAGGTTGCTGCTTGAGCATAAATTGACAGCATTGACCCTCTGGCACACGTCGGCGGATGCTAACTTGCAGACTTCGCTTCGGTATTGTCTGGTGCGAAGTCCAGCAGAGCGTGAATGTTTGTGAATTAAGGTCACGAAGACTTACAGACTTCGTTTGGTATTGTTTGGCGCTCAATTCAGGGCTTGAACTGTTGTAAGTTAAATCAGGAAGACTTGCAGGCGACGTCTGGCCTTGAGCTGGGTAAGGCTCGCGTCTATTTGCCTAACCATTCTTAATACGATGGTAATTCTTCTAAGTGTTTAGGTTTTATCATGAATAATGCATCAAATCATGTATGAGTTGATAGATTTTTTGGACATTTGATATTGAGTAACCAAACTCTTTAAAGCTTCTGCTCAATTTCATTAGGATTTTTTTTAAACATCCGACGTTCAGAAATAGTTATCCGGAATGACAGATTGTATGTACCTATCCAAAATGTTTTTATGCCCAATTAACATTCGTTTTCCGGAATCCAATTCTCCGTAATTAGAATTCGTTGAACATTTGAGTTTGATTCGATTTAGATGCTTGAGTAGCAACTCTATTTCCCACTCCTGTTTGGTTTAGTAGTCCTGGTTTAAATGAGAATAGGCAAAAAAGTTTCATTGTTTACATACGAAACAGTTTAATTAAAACCAAGCTGTCCATGACCCAGCTTCAGTGGAAGATAGTTCAGAATGAAGTAATTAACCCCTACATTCCATGAAGTCTGAGCTGTCAACAAAAATTTCCTAGCATTAATATAACATTGAAAAATGATAACGAAACGGGCTGGCTTATGGATGCTTTCTAGTATTTTTGGCATAATAAGAACACCGAAACTTCTGAATGTTTCCCGCTGCAAGAGTATCAAGTATCTCTGACTTGTCCTTTAATTATATCATTGCTATTGAAGCACACCGGAGCACTGAAGAGTGTTTTCAGTTAATAAACCTCGTAAGTGTATCATTTTGGATTCAAGAGTTCCTTTAATGCGCTATGTAGAAAAGTATTGGCATCAGCAGAGACTTTCTAGAGATGATTACAAAAATAAAGGAAAATCACTAAGGTAGTTGATTTGTCTAAGGCATTTTGCGTTGTATATTTATTTAGAAACTGTTCCATTAATTACCGAGTAACCTGAATGCTAGATTTTTAAATTGTGATAATGCGTTGAAAAAAAGCCTCGCCTGTCAATGCCTGAATAAGTTTTTTTTTTTGAATTACCTTGAGGATTACGAATTATTAGGAGGAAATAATTATTAGGAAATAATTCCCCATCAAAAATGTACAAAATATTAAATTACACCTTCGGTTCGATACAAGCTCGAGAAATGAAACTTATCTCGAAGAAAATGACTTGTGCACACTAATTTTGAATCTATTTCAAGAAGTGTAATTAAAAAAATATTATTTGTAAAATATTTATTCCCGCCTCACTCGTGAAGTTAAGATCTTTTTTAATTTTCTAGACAGTACAAGGGCACATAATTTGGATGTTTGCAATGTTAAACTTCTCTCTCCTACTTTCAGCGTGACGCCCAAAAATTTGTGTGAACATTTTGCCCCTGATTTTCCGCGTCTCTGTTTCTGTTTGCCTCTCGTCCAACCTTCAGCCGTCCCACAAAGCCTGCCCCGTGATAACAGAGAATTAGGGAAAGTCCAATAAAATCGCGGGGAAATATTTACTTTGCCAGTTTCTTGACTCGGAAAAGATTCAAGTGACTTGCCGACACGAGACAACTTTTTGCAGCCTCTTGCAAAAGCCTTGTGTAGAACTGTAGAGTAAACTTAGTGGGATATGGAGATCAAATTGAGGAGAAAATGTACTGGCATTGCTAAGAAGTATTGCTTTGGAAAATAAAACTAACAATATTGAAAAAAACTTTTTCCACACAAAATTTAGTATTCGCGAAGTGACGCTTTTTTCCACTGCCAGGTATTTTGCGTTGTCGCTCGACAGCGCAAGATTTGCGTGGCAATTTAGAGCTGATGAATCTTTATTTATTCTAACGCGTCCATCACTTAGAAGACAACGTTTGGGTCAAACGAAATGCTGCTCTATGCTAAATTCTTCAAGAAGCTGCATATTATGTTGAAAGCTACTCTAGAAATGTTTTGATATGTCTCTATAGAAACACTGTGATCTATCTATAGAAATGCTGTGGTGTATCGCTCAGGAATGTCGCGATATCTCTGGAAATGCTGGGATACATTTTTTGAAAGGCGAGATCAATCTCTTGAAACGCTGCGGTTTTTCTCTCAGGAATGTTGTAATCTGTTCCTATGAACTGATGCTGTGATTAATATAAAGAAATGTTGCTGATATGTCGCTAGAAATACTGCGAACTGTCTCTATAGGAAAGTTACGATCTGTCTTCTCAAAATGATTTAGCGTGTTAGCCATAGCAGAATTCGTAAATGTGCGATACTGATTCATTTCATAATAATTCACACCAGTCCACCTACAGATATTTCATGGTATTATCACAAGAATGTTTAAAGATATTAGTGAGCGTGTAATGAGAGCTTCATAATATTTTTTTTTAATTGAAAAGCGAGACAAAAATTTTAAAATTTCTGGCTACAAACCTGGGCGGCATGAATGTGAGAATTTCTCTCGTGTGGCGTTGACTAAAATCTGCGCGATCGGCCAAGGAAGATTGGTTGGCTGCCGTAGACGCGGGCTTGAACGATATTGGCCGTAGCCCTGTTATGACTCCTGCGGATATTTGCCTTATGAAAAACTCTGGAACGCGATTGGATTTCAATATTCGCAATTCGTGGCAGAAACAGACCTTTATTAGGTCTTGCTACCCGTCCTCTCGACAGCAATAAAGCTGGGTGCGGCTGCAGCTCTGCCATCTACATGACATTCTCATTGTTAGGAATTCACTTTATATATACCGCATCTCAATTTTAAAACCACTTGTAAGCTTAAACGTCTTCTTTATAAAATTCTAAGACTAAGAGGACGAAATTGAATATTTATATCTGAGACTTTATAACACCCACGTCACACGTCTTGCGGTCGCATGGAAGGGGATAAGCTCGGATTGTCACGTCAAGATCTTGAGGCGCAGAGTCGATGACAAGTTTCCGGAACAAAAACTTTCAGAAGTTAGAGAGAAAATGTCAATAAGGAAGAATTTCTGGCTAAAATACTATCTTGTTTATTTATTTATTATTTACGTCCATTGAGGCGACTGTTGCATTAATATAAGTCGTTTTAATTTCCACACTAATCCTTGCCTGGAATGTTGGATAATTATAATATAGAGTCACTTATTTTTTTTTTAAATTACCAATCGAAAGAGATTATTATTGCTGGTTGTTCAGGAGGAAAATCATTGTGAATAGTCGAGAACAATAAGGCCATGGGCCTATTTCTTCAGTGCCGACACTTCTATTCTAATAAAAAAGGGAATTGACCAAATTTTGTGAAAATTCGCAAAATTTGAACCGCAGGACAAGACCAGAGGTAACATGATTAAGCATTTTTAAGAATATGCAATCTATTAAATTGTATAAATCAACCTTCTTGTAAGATATGTCATGCTGATCGTGCATGAGGTGGCCCAAATGAGGGCGGATGAACGATAATCAGAGGCGGCGATCCATCGTGGCCTGGGACTGCTATGTCCCAAACAAATAATAAGGATACTAAGGATACTGATATGAAGTACTCTAACATCGTATAATTTCCACGAGTTCTCAGAAGTTTCCGTGCATCGAATCAATTTCTGTATGACAGCAGATACCATTTATGTTACGCAAACTGGTGCGTAATATATACGTATTAATTTTCGAATAAATCATGGTTTAATTGAGAAGTGTGAGACTATTCATTTTAATAATCCTCATTGAAACGAAAAATACTCTGCAGCCTTCATCATGCATGTTTATCACCGACTGGTCAGAATCAAGAAGGTTCGATGACGGATCGCTGACCCCAAATTGTTGTCAGATCAGAATAACTTCACCGGAATGACGAAAGGCTGGAGCTCATTGAATTGCAGGGCTTTGACATCGCTCTGAATAAAAGAGTTCCCTCTGGTTTATTGGGAACCATTAGTGGCCGAGGATATGCCTCCTAAAATTCGGTCCTGAGGTTCTATTGAGAAGCAATGTTTGATGACGAAGCCTTAAACTTTCCTGCGCTAGCGGCACAAACTTTGATGCCAATATTGAACTCAGCGTCAGCCATGTCAGACCATTATTCCGAGTTTAAGTATTATATGTTGGTTGCGACATATATTTAAGATTAAAGTTTTATCGTTGCCAAATGAAATTTTTAAATTTATTAGATATTGGTGAAATTAATTTGAAATTTGGGGACTTTTTGCGGCATGAAAATGATGATTAACAAATATTTACTCATGCATGCGCACAAGCAAACAAGAAATTTGAGTGCTTTACCGGGTGTTCATTGTCAATGAAGACAATTCAGCCCAAAAAGTCAGGAAAATCTGTAATTTTGATGAAGTTAATAAGATTTATTTTTGCTCCGACAATTCTGACATCTTGAGGAAGCAGAAAAAATTACTTCGCATAATACGACCGCTTCAAAAGAGATTTGGTATTAGGCAATAAATTACATTGAAAAAGTGAATATTTGAATACTTCCTGTAGGTTTTTGACAAATGCTGGTAACGTAATGGGCGGTAACGTTATTATGAAAAATTTGTGGATGACAACCCTATTTTTCGAAGAAGATTATTACATAAGAATGTTATTAGTTATTCCATTTACGTAGTCCCGAATTCAGTAGAATTTTCGATTTGGTTCTTTGCTTTATGTGATGGAATATTTTTACGTCGTCGAGGGGAAAGCAAATCGAATCAAAAGACGAGTCTGCATCTGAGAATCATGCACTAGTGCGTTCATTCAGATCACCACTGTAAGATTACACAGGAAAATTGCGTTCTCTTTAAATCATATATTCTCGTGAAACTTTTTCGTTTTTATAGTTAATTTTACCGATCGCAGATCTCTTCTAGATTTACGGGAGTCATGAAGCTTCCAGCGATGAAGAACGTTGAGCTTTCAGACTTTTTCTTGTCCGAGTATGCAGAATATATCCATTTCCCTGGGCATACATTTGCATTTTGGGGTACGAAATAGCGGGCAAGTTTATCCAGCTGCAGGGATCGAGAACTCGCCGCTGTTGGAACGAAGTGAGGAGCGGCAAAAGTGAAAACTTTGTAATCAATGACGCGAATTTTCTTTGTACTATCTATTGCCTCATAAAAACTAGATGAGTTTTTGTAAAATCCGAACTATGTATGACACGGAGAGTTTATTTTATGCCTAATATGAAATAAAATTTCGGTTGTTTCGCTCTTTGTCATCCAAATATGCTTGATTGCTCTGTTGTTTCCACCTTATGAAACGTTAAAAAAATCATCATTTAGTTCGAAGAAAAATGGTCCACCTAATAACTATCATGAATGCTGGATCCATTTGCCCTGAATTTAGACAGTACTCAAATTTCCTCATTTAAACATTTTTAGTCCAAATACAGATCTACTAAATCAAAAGACTGAGCAATGTGAATGTTAATTAATGAGTGGGGTTTTCATGCGTGTTCGTAGAAAGTTTGCTCTACAATTTTTTTTCAAACTTCTATTCTCAAATATTTGTTCTCAAATTAAAAGTAACCAATGTTCACAGATTTTGCGTCGACTTTAATGTGCCGTTCAAAACCTTGAATTATCATCGACGAACATAAGTAAATATAATTTTTCTGAGCTTTAAATTTAGCAATATGATTCTATGGGACATAGTAAAGAGTAGCATCATTATCTATTGTCTTTCAGCGAACGTTCTTTCGTAACTCGATCAGAAGGCGATCCGGCTTCCGGTGTGCGATCAGTACATAAAAAAATAACATTGTATCGAATTTGGTTAGACTTGCTGTGCGTGGGGCGGTTCATTGTATATGGAAAATATATATACTGTACTTCAGTTATCTTGCGAATACAGCAATAAATATAATCATGATATTTAAGTACATATATGAAATTTCGAGAGTGTTGTTGTTGTTGAAGTGAGGATGTTAATAAACGAAACAGTTCCACATCATATAATGATAGTTTAAGTTGCAGCAAATATACTGTCACTCGATTGTTTGCATTTCAGATTAATCAAAAAATTAAAAGCAACGAAAAAGGACACAACAAAATTTACCATATCTTCGTGGGAAATGTTTCGGAGTCAAGCTCCATCGTCAGTTCGATAATTCTTGAATGCAGATGCAATGAACTTAGTAAAGTAGAGATAAAAAAATAGTATCTGTATTCTAGTATTTTTAAACGGACGAAGCTAAGAGCTGAACTTCGAAACGCTGCCAATGAAGATATGTTCAATTTTTTGGCTTATTCTTTTCTTTCGAAATGGTCGTTTCTTTATCTATTTTAATTCGGCGAGTCTTTAATATTCATTCACAATATATTATACACAGTTATTGATTTCAGTGACACGTTATATTCGGAGCTTTTTCATGCAGGCAGCGACATTTTTCATTTAAAATGAACCTAGACATGAACGGAGAAGAATTTTTGTGTTAGGATCTGCGAATAGGATTAAATATTCAATCAAAGTGATTGATGTCAGGTTTTTGAACTCTAAAATAGAATTAAGATGTCGCTTTTTGGATAAGATGCTAACAAAATGTTATTTTGTTCCCAACATTTTTTGAAAATCTGCATACCTTAATTTGATTTTAGAATGAAAATTGGTATAATTTCAGTGAATTTCTTCCCGAAGTACAACATGTGTCTGATTAGGAAATTTTATAATTAGCGAGATATAATTGTCTCTCAACTGTTTATTGGCTGTCTCAGGAACTATTGTCGAAAATGTTTAATTTAGCATTTAAAATATGCTACTGTTTGACACAAATTAACATGGAAACGAAATTTTTGATGTATTGTTTGCCTAGGCTATTAAAGTTTATTCCATAATTCATCATGTTGCGATCATATCAAAAATATTATATCCAAGATTTCATAACGTGGTCCGACGGGTGCGACTTTCTTTCCCGGTCACTTCATGCTGCGTAGCTAGGGGCTATACTTTCAAAATTCGCTAAGTGAACGTAAGTACTTACGCTCTATTTTCTTGTCTGTGATTGGTGGATTTTGCTTGAAAGGCCGTCAATGATTGGCTGAAGAATTTACGAGCTCTTAGCTCCTGGATTCCGGAGTCACTGGCCGCCATCACCGTATTCTCTCCTGATCATTCCTTGCTGCAAAATTTGGTTCCGCCTCGGTGACTCGTGTTCGTGCGACCATTCATTGGATGGTCTTGAAGGGCTAGGTTGGTTGCCAGGGGTTACCTGCTTATGATTTGTGAACTTCATGTTTGTCTTGACGGCTTTAATCCCGGATACTAGAATTGCACATATTCAACATATATTGCACGGTCACTATAATTGCATATTCGTCGCTACTCTACACTACGCCGTACGCTCGTGAATGATCCCGCGGCCGTGTAGTCTGCCGCACGTAAATTTATAAAGTTGTTCATACTAATTCTATTTCAAAAACATCCAAGCTTACAATCGTGAAATTTAAGCAGGATTTTTGCTGTTTTCAACTGAATACATTTCTAGGTTCCGGCAATTTTCAAGTTTAATCGTTGAGTTATTAGTGGCCCAGGGTGGCCCAGTGGTTAAAGTTAAGAGTACCAAGATTGGCGCAGAGAAGTGCGGGTTCGATCCCAGCTCTGGTCAGAATCGGCGAGGGCGGTTAAGCACAGCAGAATTGTAGCAGTGCGTTGTGAGTTCGAGACCGCAACAAGCTGTGGATGTTCTGCGATGTTAAGAATCGGCGACAGGCCTATATGGCCTAATAAACGCTGAAACCGCTATTATTATTATATTATATTATTATTAACTTATTTAAGTCAGTTAAGTTATTTAATTGAACAGCGTTTGCACATACAAATGTTGCTAAATCATGAAATATATTACCGAAACTGCAATTTGTAAACCGCTGAACGGCTCCTATTAAAATTTGAGAACCTTGTTTTAGGACGGTCATACTGACATCTATGCCATCAATGTCGTCACTTCGCAGTTGGGAATTGAATGAATTCCTGGAGTTTGATGAAATTTGGTTTCAAATCATTGCAGTTATCACTGGAAATCATAATTTCTGAAATGGTTTATCTAACATCTATAAAATTCATGCAACCACTGCAAAGTTGAATGGTGAATAAAATACTCGAGTAACGTGATATTTGTTCTTGAGTCGCACAAGTTTTAGCCGTAAAAAGCATTTTGGAAGCGGCTGAAGAGAAACGGCTGTGGTTGAAGTTAAAACGTTATTTAATCCAATTTTATTTCAGAAGCGGCTGAGCAGACACTCGTGCAATGCCGTTATAAAGTAAATAAACTCATAGTTTCGAGGGAATTTTAAAGTTTAACATTAAATGTTATTTATACAAATTCTATTTCAGAAACAGCTGTGCTGACGCCCGTGAAATAAACATTTTTCCTTTCTAAACTGAATAAATTTCTAGGTTTGTGGGAATCTTAAATTTGAGTTTGAGAAGTTATTTATACCTATTCTATTTCAGAATTAACAGATGAACAAACATTTGTAAAACCTCTAGACATTTTCATCCGTTGATAATGGGTGGAGTGCGGTTATGTTTTCGAAATGAATACCCAAAGATAATAATCATGTAGAAGTAGAACATTACCGCTGCGAGACAGCCTCCGCCACGACGTTTTATTCGACAGCAATTGCATTAGTCATGCCGTTTTATGCTGATACATTTTTTCGTAGCACGGATATTATTATTTTTGGGTCAAAATAAAAATCGACGCACGGGGAAATTAAAATTGCTACTTCTTGTTCTGCTGTTTTTATTCCAAGTTATGTTGAACTAGTGCTCAGAAAACTGTACAAATTCTAAACTGTATTGGAATTCAGAAACTATAACTTGCACCGCGATTCTGTTAACAGCATTGCTTGGGCAAATATGTTCAATAAGTACGCGTTCAGATAAACTACTTTCACTTATTCTTTGCGGCGTCGCATGTTTTATTTTTCTGTTTATAAATTCGGCATGTAAACAAAAGGTTGTCGGTGCGAACGAA
This sequence comes from Hyalella azteca, assembly GCF_000764305.2. Taxonomy (NCBI): domain Eukaryota; kingdom Metazoa; phylum Arthropoda; class Malacostraca; order Amphipoda; family Hyalellidae; genus Hyalella; species Hyalella azteca. The sequence continues at coordinate 320,791 of NW_025943947.1, read as the reverse complement.
TAAAGTTGACTTTTCTGGCAGAGTGTGCGCGCATTTCCATCAAGTGCAAGGGAAAGTGTTTCTGCGAAAACTCCGTTTTTAAAAAATTCTATTTTTGACAAGATCCGGTCTGCCCGACTGAATGAGAATTGCGCCGGAAATTGCTTCTTTGTGCGGAACAGATAGGAAAAAAATTCTGTGCGTGAAACGATTGATAACCGTGGATAAATTTTTGATGTTTACATGCGAGTTGGTTCTTGGGTTCTAAATTGAACAATCGATTCTAGCATGAATATTTCGAAATGCAATTGGATGCATGAATGAAACAACAATATACCACAAAAATTGCTTTAATTTTATGAGTTCTGTGAGAGTTTTTAGATAGACATCTTCATGTAAGAACCATACTACTATCAGCTTGATGTCATGCATGAAATCCTATCTCCATTAATTCTTCATTAAAAATATCCGATGATTTAAAATCCCATTTGAACGCAAGCGCTTAAAAGTTCATCCAGTGGCTCACTAAGCTTTCAACGACAAACCATGTAACATGAATATGGAATATGCTAAAACATTGATTCATATAGCTTGGCTCGGAAATAGCGATGAAGGCCTTAATAACATGGTTATATTTAAATTCATTCCTCGGTATGATGGACTCGGAAATTGAAATGAAGACAGATTAAACTTTGGTATTTATTGAAATTTACCGTGAATCGTTGTCGGCAGTGCCTAGGAGTAAATTTTCTCTGAAGGCTGTTTTTGTTTTGTTTTTTAATCAGAAGATTGTGACGCTCAATCAAGTTAGTCGAAATAATACTAGAATACAGTCGGGGATTTATGTGTTATCACAATAATCTTATTCGTGTTACTCCGACTACTGAATTGCATCAGTTCATATATCATGAGAGCGTTCTTTGCATCGTGATCGAAACTGAACCTGTATTGAAAAGTGATCGCAACTGAACTTGTATTGAAACGGGATCGAAACTGAACTTGCATTGAAAAGTGATCAAACTGACCATGTATTGAAAATTTATCGAAACTGAACCTGCATTGAAAGGTGATGGAAACTGAACCTGTATTGAAAAGTGATCGGAACTGAACCTGTATTGAAAATGCACTAATCAAAAAGCCTGGCGCCATTAGCAGATAGTTGCCTACTAAGGTCGCCTCAGTAGTATGTAGCTGGCGACATTTTTGAAATTCTGAGAGTATATTAAAAAAGCAACAAGAATAAAATGAAATAGCAACATGAATAAAATGTAATTCAATTAAACATAATTAAAGTTATTGTATAATATGTAGTAAGCTAGTCATTCATGTCAAATAAAAATGGATATGAGAGTATGAATAAGATTATGTATTAATATTTTTTACAAAAATTAACGACTTTTAATAACTAACTAATGACTGGTCAACCGACCAACAATATCATCTTTGTTTCTTTAATCTACACATAACTCCTGCAATAAAAACGCTCTTACAGTGATAGAAGGCAATGACTTAAGTATTATCGCTCAGAACCTGAGCTCAATAACTTCATTTTAAATTAGGAATACATCCTTGCCACAAGCTCAACGGAGTAACATGGATCCACAGACATTATAAATGAAATTATATTCTTCTGTAATAAATATTATCAAGATTATTACTAGTCTTTAGTATACTTTTCGTATTGTTTTACGGAAAATTGAGGCCATATCGATTGGAAATAATCGCCAAAAAAATTTTCGGAGAGCAAACTACCATATACGATAGATAAGTCATATTGTGCCATGTTAACCCTTTTTCTAATGAGGAATTGAAAAATTTTACAAAAACTCTGAAAATTCTTGGGAGCGTGGTTAATTGTTTATTCCCGAATATTTATATAGAATATATTCAAATAGAAACGTAAATCAAAAATGATCAAGTCGAATGTTTACCACGTTTATCGGATACTCGAAGAATGTCTCAAAGTTATACTAAAAAGACATTTGTCACCCCAAACACTTACTTTTTCATATTTATCTCCAACATTCCATTGATGACCCCAAAATAAAAGCTAGGATCGTTCGTGGTGTCTCTTCTAATTGAATGCTGAATTTAAAGAAGAATGTCGAATTTGAATCTCATTTTAAATGCCGAATTCGATTTGAATGCCGAATTTGATCTAATTTGAATGCGAATGCTAAATACTACCCTTCTATAATATCCGCTTAACAATAATAATGTGACTGTTACTCTGTTAAACTGAGGAGAATATCTCCTCAGTATCTCGCCAAGAGAAGTGACACCGTAGCGGGCAGAGCTTTATTACGAACTGAACAATACTGTACAAGGGGTTACCACAATGACTTATCCTGTTGCCATACAGGTAAGCTAAACGCTAAATGGTGATTACCACATGTTCAAGCATTTAAATCATTTCTCGCATGATTGTGAAGTTCGTTTAGTTTCTGTTGCTCCATTTTATTTTCCCGCCATTGCCTGCTTACCAAACTAAAGACGTACTCTACGAACTTTTCTTTAATTGTGGCGTTGCGTTCAATGCAGCTATCAAACTCTTTGGCAGTGCATTAGATTTACAGACTTTATACTTGAGCCCAATAAGTGACAAAAAATTGTCATACTGCATCGCGAAGTTTGGGCACAGCTATACTACGTACTACTATAATTTTGGTATCCCTAGCATGACATTCAAGAGTATTAAGGCTAAAAATTCAGACAGGAAAAAATTTTCGCTCGAGCGGTTGTGCATGGTATCATGTATAAACGCAACATTCCTTTCCAAGAGCTGAAGTTTGAATTCGAAAAATATAAGCGCCGACATGGATCCCTTTACAGTGCCATGACTATAACCGGGACTGAGAGAAAAAAATACAGCTGTTATAAGAATACATAGGCAAGGCTCACAGCGCCCCATAGGAAAAATAAAGGAGATGCTGGTAAAATACTAAATGGGTCTCCATGCTGTAACCGGAGCAACAATAGCAAAACGTTTATTGTTGAATTCTCGTACGTTAGCCACGCAGTAGCTATATTCTCCAGTAGTGTAATAAACTAAACCATGTTGGCAATTGAGCAAACTATACATGCTTGTCACCCAGTGGCCAACAGCTCGAGACTGAAACATCCACGTAAAATATTCTTTTTGACTTTCGATGATTGAGGAGTTGACAAGAAAAAGAGCACGAAAACTGATCCCCTGAACGACTGAAAACAATATGGAAATTCGTCGAGATTCGAGCTAAATTCCTCGATGCCTCAAGCAATATTAAGATAATACTGAGCGATGCAAATTCTATTCTCATGCATCGGATAATACATCATAATTCAGTATTCACCCTGGACTAGTACATCAACGGCGTTATTTGAAAAGAGTTTACATTTGTGTACTGCATTCTTCATTCGCAGCTGATCGACAACTGTCATTAATTTAACTATACTGGTTGATTACTTAATTCAAAGGGACATTCGCCAAGTGTAACCAGATCACATGGAAGCCTTTCATTTCCCTCGTACATAATGATCATCATGTACTGTAATATTTGATAAGACTAATATTGTACCTTATAAGCTTTAAAAACAGAGTTATTCCATTCTGACTGATACTTTTGAATGCGATATAACTAAGGTAAGCATATCACCCACTAATTCTGATCAAATTCGAATAAAGACAAAGTAAAACGTCGACAGAAATTCATTTTGCAGTACACGTGTAAAGTATGAAGCTTGTTCTTCACTGGACGTGGTCTCAGGTCACTTCCCTGGAGGCCGAACAACTTTTCAAAGAGAAGGATGGAAAAAATAGAACCAAACTCGTTACGCCGGAAGTTGAAAGAAAAACTTATTATTTATGGTCGGAATCAGCGAATAATTGATTAGGTTGCGACTACTTTGCAGTCTTTGTCGGCCAACTCAGCCGTCTATAGGGACACTCCAAAATCGTTAAGAGAACTTGATGAAATCTGCGAATTTTTCAGTCGTAAGATATCATGAGTTGCTTTTTTTCACGTTTTTTTAGAATTAACATGTTTTGCATTTACTTATTATGTTCAATTACAACAAGTTATGAATAATAGACACGCGCGATCGTTCATCAATGCAGCTCTCATTGGAACATTGAAAATAAAATTTTGAAATTAAGAGACTTTGCCGAAAAACACTTCATGAATTGAGATTATGGGTGTGTTCCGTATAAGAATAAACTTTTTGTCCAGACGATGTAGTCGTACCATAATTTGAGGATATATTAGCATAATACCGTGATACAAATACGTGAACCGATGCACGAGCCCTAAATTTATTCGATAAATAAAATATTTTAATATAATATGCAGTGTTACGAATGTGAGTCCACGAACATCCATATCAGACTGATAAACTTTCCAATTAAAACCTTCAAGTTAATTGATAATAAAGTTTTTCAAACAGTTTTGGCTCTATTCTTTACTGTTGAAAATGGTTTTTGACCGACTTAAATCCATATTAAAATTATTTTTCAGCAAATCAATGCTAAATAATTTATTTGACAGTCGGTTATTTTGTTTATATTTTACTGTTTGAAATTTAATTTTCTTACCTTTTCCAAAGAAGTTTCATTATTTTTGGGAATGATCAGCGTATTGTATTGAGTATAAGACAGTGAATTAAAGATAATACAATCGATTAAATTGTCAATTAAAGTATTTTTTTCCCGCAAAGTTCCGTCAGCCATGGTGCTTGCCGTTCTTGACGGGTCGCCTGCCGAAGACCACCACTGCCCTGGATGTAACAGACCATCATGATTCCTGCCTTCCGGAACGTAGCCTTCAACACTTCAAGCCGTCCATATCCAGGCCGTGGGTCGAACCAGCCCTCGGTCGAACGGCCACTTGTCGAGGGACGATAAATTTTGGAACAGAACTATGCTATCTGAAACCTAACCTCAGATGCGGTGAACGTAAAATTACGTAATTTAACGATGCCCGGAAGTCAGATTCGATCCACGGCCTGGTGGTGCACGGCAGGTGGTGGTCAAGGCCGGAAGAGGACAAAGCCGAGTGGTGCACGGCTGATTGGTGTAGGTCCGGAGAGTTCCAAGGCGTTCGATTCAGGGGTTATTGGTGCACAAAACTGGTGGTGCGCGGCTGCGCTCCCTTCTTGACCATATATATTGACCTTACTTCTCAAAACACTAGTAATTTCAAGCAAGCGGAGCCAGATTCCTGTCACGAAACCCTGTAAATTATTGGCATCTTCAACTCCTGTATTCAGTATTCCTGTATTCAGTATCTTTAACTCCTGTATTAAGTATTAATACTATAGGCTTGCAGAGTATGACGATGCAGGTCACGACATCGACGATGCCAGTTCTCTCTTGCGGTAATGACGACGATTGCGAGCGTTATGAACAAACCCTTCAAACCGGCCTGGCTGACCAGTTCATACATCATTCCCTCATACATCATTCTCTCCCTCATACATCATTCCATCAAATGGGTATTCCTGAACAATACACGACTGCCAACACACGAAGATGTCTCATCATTACACGGCTGCCATCACGCGAAGATGTCTCATCATTACACGGCTGCCATCACGCGAAGATGCCTCATCATTACACGGCTGCCATCACGCGAAGATGCCTCATCATTAATTATCTGGCCGTCAATAAGTGCACTCAAGACGCGACGCCAAATACTTGGAATCTGGAATAAGATAATGGGTGGCTACCGTTCGAAAAAATTGCAACTTTGACCATCCTATTTGTACATAATTTTCAATTCAGCTGCAAATTTAAAACCATGAACTGCAGTACGAAAGTTCAAGGATAATCATATACTATTTTTTTCGGAAATGCACTCCACGAGACAATTTGTGGTGAGTTAAGAAGCATCACAGAACGTGTAGCTCTCAGCTGTGCCTCTTTGAGGCCCTAACGCTGTGCCTCTTTGAGGCCCTAACGCTGAGTGGCTGCTTGAGAGACGCCACAAACTTTCCACCTCACATGAGTTAAGCCTCACAGCTCTGATGCCCTACTTCGTCGCAGGTAAAGTTTCTTCAATTTATACTTATCTTAAAATGTACATTCTAGGAGTTTTATTTAGAGGACGCGCCCGTTGAATTTTATGAGTACATCCTTAATTTGAGGATGAGCTGTTATTCTTATCTAAGCGCTGAGCCCTTTAATGGCCTAAATATTATTTGAAGGTTATTGTTGGACTAAGTTTTAAACCTTTTGGTTTAAAACTTAAATAAATTAAGTTTTAAATTGTTGGTTGGACTAAGTTTTAAACCAATTATATCATATTCGTATACATCACACACTCACACAGCTAGCCAGACTTGACAAATTGGCGCGACACATCCCAATGATCGAGCAAAAGCATATTTGAGGTTAGGTCGGCTTGTCCAAGGCTCGTAATAAGCTTGTTTTAAATGAACTAGTAATAACTTTGATTGTAAGGGGGGAAGAACAACTGCTGGTAACTATTTACTTATAAGTAAGTTTCAACTAGAGTGATGTTCTCGGAGGTAATCACAAATGTACATCATCATGTGATAATTGGAACTCCGATATAGTGCAGGCTAGTAACAAACTATAGCGTGATGTTCATGGTGTTAATCCATCATTCAGCGTCCGTTCTGTTGCTGTCGGCATGGGTTGATTCAGACGCACGATAGCCTGTGATTGATGACCGACAACACGCAGCTCAAAACCAAGCCAAAAATTCCTCTTGAGTGCTCGTATGAAAAATGATCAAACACCGTCGATCGTGTGTTCTCTGAAGTCATAACCGAGAAAGGACTCATCCATCTTCCACGAGTGACTAACCTGTCGATAGTCACCTTAAGTTTCGATATGATTTAAGTCATGTTTCATGCCGGCTATGCACATAAATAATCGTCTAGAATAATTTTTTTCTTCTTTTTACCTCATATTTGAAAAATTTAATGTAAATAAATTGATCTTTCAAGAACAAGAAAGTTTTCAGAAAGTTTTATAGTAATGCCCCTGATGTCGATTCGGTTTCTTCTCCGGCCCTTATTTGCCTCCGGATTCAAATCAATAATTTACTTATAGGAACCGCTTTAACACAATAATAATTTGGTATTATTCATTATGAAAAACTTAAATTTGAAGTTTTTTTGCTGAAACGAGTGTTTTTTAAACAAGAAGAGTGTTTTTATGACACTGATTTATTTTTGCCAGATAACCGCTTCAAATGAGCTTGAATTTCCACTAAATTCGAGAAGTATGCAACATTTGCAACAACGTCATGACTCTAAAAATTTCAGGCGTATGGATTTATCTGAAATTAGGTTATTCGGTGCATCAGGTAAGCAAATGAATTTTGACCTCCACCAAACTCGAGAAATGTGTATATTTCCACTTGTTTTTCTTTGAACGGAGGTATTTCATTTATGTAGGCTTATTCGATTCTGACTCAGGTAAGTAATGGATTTTACAGCACCACATTAACGGCGATAATTTCAGGTGTGTGGGTTTACTCGTGCCCGGAGAGTGTTTATAACCAGAAACTGCCACAAAGGAACAAGGAACCCCACAAAACTCGAAAAGTAAGTTGATATTACTACAGCATAGCGACAGAAAATTTTCAGGTGAGGGTTTAGTAAATTCTAAAATTAGGTTATTAACTGACAGCTGTTGCCATAAATGAACTTGAATCGACGATAAACAATATTATAGTTTCACACCTACTAACTGGCTGTAATAATTTCATGTTTTTACCTTTTTGAATAAAGTAATTAATCAGTAACTGTTGCAAAAGAACTTGAATCTCCACCATACTCCAGGAGCATACAGTGGCTGTAATAATTCATACGTATATCAGTATATGTACATTAGGATGCTTCTGTATTAGTTAATTAACCTACATCTGACGCAAGAGAACTTGGATGGCCGCCTAACTGGTGAATTGAGTTTAATATATGCAATTGCGCTGGGATGGTGAAAATTTCTTTAATGAAAGTTTAGTCGCTTCTGAATTGGGTAACAAAACGACTACTGTCCAAATAAAGAGAATTCTACACTAAATAAAAAATGTAGGATGTTGACACTATCGCGCTCACTAATAATGTCAGGTACGTGGGTCAAGTTGTTATGAACTAGGCAGTTAATTGATAACTGCCGCAAATGAACATGAACCTCGTGCAACGTTCAGAGATGTGTCAATTTCACTCTTGCGCTGAGGCTGTATTGATTTCAGGCACATTTGTTCGGTTATTTCTAAATTAGGTAATTAATTGATAACTGAAGCTAATGAACTTGGTTCTCCTCCAAAACCGAGAATTATGCTAAATTCATAGCTGCACAATTTCACGAATGTGGGATCAGTCTTTTTCGAATTAGGTATTTAACCGATAACCTGATTGCACATAAATGGATCCTAAACTAATTCGTAAATTTGTGTTATTATACAACAGCTCACTGACGGTTTCAATTTCAGGTATGTAGATTTCATTTTATTTTTAATTATTTTAGATCACATTACTCATGAAAATTTTTGGTAAGGTTATAAATTTATACATTAGGTAATTAGGAACAACTTAAGTGCCAAAACTAAAAATTCACGGGACATTTACTAGGTAGACATTTCTTCATCGACGGTTCTTCCAAAACCACGAACTCGACGGCTCAAAAAAATTCCCTATGAAAAAGAAACATCGACATGCAGAATCGGTTCCTCTATCGTGGCCTATCCAATTCAATGAGAGGAGCGTTTTGATCTGTGTGACGCGACAAGCTGTTCTTATTACATTTAAAGTATATATTGTTATTAATCCATTTAAGCAGTAAGCTTATCCCTACTGCTCACATGATGACATTCTCTAATAAGCTTAGTTATGTTAAGTACGGATATAATACGGCTCGAGCTTAACAGTATGCTAATGAGGTTAGGTTAGATGCTCCAGGGTAGGAAAAGTGATGTGAATGTCAAGGCGCAATTTGAACTTTGTGTAATACTAACACTTGGACGTGAAATGACGTTCATTATAGAATGCATACGTCAAATGTTCAACGAAGCAAGAGAGGAATAATTAGCAAATTTGAAAATACGATTATAATTATCGACGCTACGAATTAATAATTTATGATTCATATGAACTCTCATCAGTGTTGACTGGCCAAATTTCAAAAAATTGCCTAGCATGTATCCATGACGTTTTCAATCGTTCGGTGAAAGTGCTTGCTTGAGTGCTAATTTAAATTTTCTATTGCTAAAAAATAATTTAAAATCAGTCAAATTGTGATCTTGGCTTATAACAGGACGCCACTGAAACAAAACATTACAGCAAAATATCTGAATAAAATTTTATCTGCTTTATCTGCACTCCAGTAAAACTCTAAACGGTTGACGTGCCTGAATTAATCTTAAGCTTGATTTTAGAAATAAAATTCATGGGTAGCTTTTACTCTACCGCGCTTGATCTCTAGCACAGTAAGCATCGCACAGCTTCTATCGACAGAAACGTCAAAAGAGGGAACAGAAATTTTTGCTTTCAATTTTGCGCAATCATAAATGAAAATCATAATGACCCAGCGAGATATTTTATGATTTCATTTCAATTTTCTTTTGCAAACAATTAAATTCACAAATTTATTATAAGTCGGAGTTAGTTCAGGCATCAAATTGTCTATTAGTTCCCTGACACGCTGATGTGGAGTCGGGACCTAAGAAAATTGTGAAATTTCCATCAAATTTTCTAAAAAGAGAGAAATGCTCGTGGTATTTTAATTCACAAATAAAATACTTTACTGCAATGCTCAAAATATACTAAGAAAAATTATAAAAAATGCTGCTTGATACAAGAGAACACTATAAATACAAGAGTCCTAAATTGTGTGCTTCGCGCTGTCAAAATCCCATATTGATACCTGAGCAATGAGCATACATAGAACCGTTGCGCACGCAATATTCGTATCATGAATACAACTTTAGATGCAGTATATAGCAAGCGACTCGCTCAGTATGCAGACGCAGGCTGAGCGCGTCTCATAAGTATGCACGACACATCACTTGGCGGTGGCCAGGAGCTACTCAAGGGACTGCCAAGAGCAGCCGTTATGCTGACTGTGTAACTTTACTGCAAAATACATCCTGATCGTTCTGCTTGCAATATACATAGTCTGTGCATGGTCATGAATGAAGAAACTCGTTAAGTATAATCGGCATTTGATTCTCAAGTTAGAGCCCTCAGTGGCACTAATGGTTGCAGTTGGTGATCTGAGAAATATTGGCTCAGTCGTGAACTAGATAAAAGTCTTCGTTTATTGTTCATGATGTTTGATGTGACTATAAGGAGTTACGAGATTATTAATATAGAATCATGTTTACTTCGGTTGATTTAAGAGCGCGGTAAGCAATAAACTGCAGTCTGCTTGAAATATGTTCAGTTAAAGCTCATAAAAAGCTCTATATAATAGTTGCGCGTCGTAGCACGGGCGGTCGCAGGCTGTAATTACGTTTTTAATGCTCGCCTATCGAGGTTTTGAAGAGGTTCTTGGTTGTATCTCCCATGCATGCTTCTGATCAGCTTATTCTCGTGAAGTATCAGAAATGTCACAGTTTCGATAAGAGAATTATAAAACTGGTATGGACCATAATACAAAAGTTAGTATTAATACTAGTCCTCATACATTCATCTGGATACCTCCGCCCATACTCCATTGAATGCTCGAATCACTTTTGATTGTAATTTCGATACTAATACAAACGTCGATTTTAACACTATTTTTGCTATTAACAAAACGATTGAGTTTTTCACGGCTTGTGGAAAAAAAAGTCCAGTTCCCGAATGCTCTGTCAACCATTTTGACCACGACTTCAATATATCTACATTCTACAAGGTTCATGCTTCTGCCCGCGAGGTTCTGCTTCAAACTTCATAATCGTTTGATCGTATGAACATTTTCCAGTCCACGTCTATAGACTAACATCACAGAGATCAAACGTCATGTAACTGACACAAGAGAGATCAAACGTCCTGTAACTGACACCAGAGAGATCAAACGTCCTGTAACTGACATCAGAGAGATCAAACGTCGTGTAACTGACACCAGAGATGAGATCAAACGTCCTGTAACTGACACCAGAGAGATCAAACGTCCTGTAACTGACACCAGAGAGATCAAACCCTATAGAATTAACACCAGTGAGAATAGAGTCTAAAAACTAAAAAAATTGCCGTTGGCATCAGGCGTCGTAGCCTATATACTTATTTTTGGGCTTAATAACAATAAAACTTTTTTACTCATAAGGGATAAATACTGAAAATTAGAAAGCTGTTGGATGTTGACTAGGAAATTTTGTCCCTTTCTATGTTTTGAATTTTTAGAATCACTGTGTATTTTTTAAGCATTTACTCTTTTATTTTTCTCAGTAGAAAAGATCTGCAAGCCTGTTTCATTACGCTCACCGACTTCTCAATATCTAATGCACGCTTCAACAGATAAAAACTTTAAACCAAATAGACATCTAAATGAGGTAAAAACGAATATTTAAACAAAGAAACAAAGGATTCACACCTCACGTGTAGAACTGCATCATCAAATAACTATGGAAAACTAAACGATATCTGCGAAAAAAATTTCTTGCTGGAATTTCCTTTGCCTTATCAGAAGCCACTAGAATTTGGCCGCCTGCAAGCTCCACCTAATTGCAGGTGGTTATGGGCCTGACTCTACTGGCAGTTTCTGCCGGTATTTTTGTGCTGTCGAGTCTGCCCATAAAAGTCATCTCTTTTTCTCGCCGTCTCTCATAAACAAGAATTGTGTGAGGATTTATGCGTCCGGAAAAGTCGTTAAAATGGCGTTAACTGCCGTAAATCTGAGATGGTGCATCATACCAGCAATGGCTGCAGCCACGAGAACTTTTTTCATGGCTATTCATCTCTGTTATCGGACTCTCTCCCCCTGTAAGTCTTGTAATTTCTTGAAGAAATTGCTTGCAGAAACTTATCAAGGGTGTGAATAACTAAGTAAAAAGCATGTACCAGATCTATGATCTATTTCACTGTTGACATAAAGACGGCAAGAGTAAAAAGCATGTACCAGATCTATGATCTATTTCACTGTTGACATAAAGACGGCAAGCCACTTATACGACACAGCTATAAATATAAGCCTAATCATTTGGGATTATATGTTCACCAGCAACCTTATGATGTTGAGGGTCAAGATAATAATAAATCCTATTCAATATATTTTCACTATTTTTCTTTTAGGGCTTGTGTATTTTAACAGGGGAACAAATAAGCGAAACCGTTTTAGAAAAGATCGCGGCATTGTGCAGATCACCACCTCTGCAGCAGATCAGCATGAGGAGAAATTAACTAGAACGCTGAGCACTCGGGAGTTCAAAACCTGCGCATTTATTATGGTGTTATTGGCGCCTTTCAATTTTATTTTAAATAAGAGAAGAATTCCCCCTAAATTTATTATCATGGTGTTACATGTTGAGATACTTCGCTCCTATCGCTTCCATGCTAAGACAATCGTTGAGTAGAACGTGTCATGCATGCCGACGTGTGGATTACTGCCGCTTGTTTGCTCAGAACAAAGTTATTATTTCTCCCCTTAATATGATGAGTGAAATGTTTAACTAACCCACTTGCCTAAATGTGGGTGATCCAGACGTAGCCGTGGCGCAGCTGTATAAGTTATGGCTGAAATTCGCTGTACCAATCAAGAACACGTTGACCCTGAAATGATCAAGTGAAATAAAAAAGTGCGTATATTTTTTACAAAAACCGTTTACTTAACCTGGTTATAGTTATCCTAACTGACTCACTTCTCCAAGTGATGGATCATTAATTAGTCAAGGCGTTCAAGAATAAATGTAAATAATGCTAACCGTTAGTCTTGGCTAAGCTTCTTGCGTGGAAGTGAAACTGGTCATATTATAACAAGAAATGTTGATTCATATTGATTCCGAAAAAATTTGTGATGGAAATTTGAAGTGATGAGCTTGTGACGAGCGTAAAGGCAAGATGGATTTTTTATCAAACCTCAAAAATCAAGGCATTGAAGGCATTGTAGTTATTGGCACTGATTTGAAAAAAATTGTTTCTAAATCCAGTAGTAATATTGGGTTGTTTAAAAATCCAAGTATTTACGGATTTTTACACTGGTTTTTAGCGTAGAAAATCAACTATTCATTAAGGAAACTTAATTTGATTCTGACGCAGCGTGAAACTATAAGTCCTTGGAAGCTGAACATTAAGTATAAATCTTTCTAGCGCGGCACAAAGAGTTTCTCAGCAGTTAACTGCCCTGTCTCTGACCTCGAGCTGCCTCCACGTAGTTTACCGTTGCCATTTCCGTGGAGATTGTCACTTCAGCCAGAAAACCATTGCCATTTCTTCTCATGAGCTCAGCTTCCTTATTTCTTTACGCGAATCCGTTCACAATACATTTCCCCAAAAAGGGAATGAAATCTAGTATAGCACAGCACTTAATAGTTAGAAGAGTTTGCAACATTTGATACACATAATTCATTCTCTGTAGACTCGGAGTAAAAGCTGATCCCTCACAAAACTTTAGTCCAGAAATAAAAGAATTCGTGCAATTATCTTCTATGTAAGACAGAATTCTCAGTGATAAATTGTGTGAATAAAATGTAGAAACAACCACGCGCAATATGCAATGCAAGCTGAAGACAGAACTCCAACGTGGGAAACATGATGCCTAATGAAAAAGCCGCAAACGAGCTATGAACTTAGAAGTACAGTAATGTATTGTCGTTATAGATCTACAATAAAACTGGTCTTTTGACCAGAATTACAGCTTTCATGAGGCCCTGCGCCACAGGTCATTTCCTAGGCCTACCTAAAATGGGAGGTACATCATGCACACACTTACGTATATCGCTGCCTAAATGTGTCTTGTTATCGCATTTTCTCATTTATGGAAAAAGGCGCTATTGTGCTCGTCATGTCCGTCCGCCTGTTCGTCCGTCCGTCCGTCTATCTGTCTGTCTGTGATTTCACGTTTTCGTTGATTTTGAGAAAATGCGCTCTCTGTCACTCACTGCAGTGAGTACTGAGTTACATTTTGTGTTCTTGGACGCGCTCCCACTCCAGGCATCAATAAGTCTGTTCTGCAGGTCGATGACACGAAGAACGAAGAAACATCTTATATGAATGAGCTGCACCTAAATTTCTTCAATTTATAACTATGGCCCCGACTGTTTTTTCTCGTTTCATATTGTCTGTCGTCCAGGAATTTTGCATAAACCAGGAGTGTACTGTACACATGGTCGCCATGGAGACGTCGATAACACAGCCTTGAGAGCTTCAGAATCTCGAATCTGTCTCCATAAGGCTTACTCTTTGAGCCTAGAACTATCCCCGTTTCTTAAATTTGCAAACTGGTAAACAAAATTATTTTTTCAATTTTCATTTGCCAAACAAAGTTTCTAAACTCCAGGTGCAGGAGCACTATTGTGTAAAGTAAAATCTTCAAAGAAACTATACTAAGTTGTGGTAAGAACGTCTAATCAGTTCTTTAAGTTTGTAAAAAATGTTTTTACAAAACAAGTTTGTAAAAAAAATGTTTGTAAAAAAATCAGTCCTTGTCAGCATGAACCACCAAATGTTTCTCCACTGTCAAGCCTCACTATGAAGTTGCCTCCACGACTCCACGCATCATAGGCTTGCTGTTCATTATTCTAACCACTGTGAAACACTCAACACTTCTCAACGTTTTGACGCAGCTGCCACTCATCAGCGCAGGCATCTAAACTACCACGATCATGTGACGGCTAAACTCTTTCTCTGTTCTTCACGGTAGTAAAAACTGTTGGTGTCGTCAGGCACAGACTTGCCGCTGCTTCCGGCGAATCGTTTAGGAACGCAACGAACCAAACCAACCTAGCCAGAGATAAGGCTTCATTGCGAGAAGCTGCTAAGTACTGACCTTGTTCCGCGCATGGTTCCGAGAACACTGTCAGTATGTAGTCTACCTAGTAAAATGTCTCTGATCCACTGCAGTTTTATTCCAAATGACTTCGCTTAACGTAATAAATTGTTAATACGGAACTCCGTCAAAAGCTAAGATAAAATCTACTTCCTTCACTGTTACAGATTTATCCTGAAATATATCCACCCTGAGGGGGCTATCTTTGCTTTTTAATAATGAATTTATACTATTCTGACTCTCTAGCTTATTAATTTACTGCAAACAACTAAACTATGAGAGTCCCCTTGAAGAATTTAATCCGCAATTAATGCCATTATATTATACAGGCACTCGTAACATTTCAATTGAGATTAAACTGATGCAGCCTTGTCTTTTTTTTGCAGACTTTCTCTCATGCAAATAATGTCTTTATAATAGCTACCTATCACCGATGAGAGTTCTCTCATTTTCATCATGACCGGGACCTTGTAAAAGGACTTGGTGAATGGCCTACTACAAAAAATCGTTTCAGAAGCGGACTTTGCTCTAATTTCCTATGAAGAAATTACGATAATGACGTTCATGTCTTACTAATTTTTTTTTCAAGCTGACGATCGTTCGTTCGTTGACTTCTTACTATACACTTCGGCTGCACTCCCGGACATTGCCTAACCCTCTATCACCTGGCATGAGTAAGCGGAGCAATATTGTCACGCACCTACTTCCCAAAAAGGATACGTTCTAGTGAGCGCAAAATGACTTGCAGTGATGGTTGCCGCCACGTACAACTTTAAAATGTTCTCTGTTGCGTACAAACGTCCTCAGGTTGCTACACTCAATTGTTTACGTATAATTTAAGTTGAAAGTTATGTTCCCGGAGAGTGACATACGGCGGTAGAGGGTTAAGGCTCAAAGTTCCTGAGATGTTGTGATTCGTTCCCGAGATTTGTCATCAACGAAGAATAAAATTTCGAAAAACTTCCATTGTTTGTGGACACGGTATGCAACGAAGTGTCTTTTCGTCAAATTATTTGGGACAATAGGACTAATTTTCACTGAATGAGGAAGCAAAAAATTACATATGTAATCTAATGGAAACAATCTGTCGTGTTGATGTAATGACGCCATTTGCTTCCCCGTAGTGAGACTTGGAGGCTATTTTGCCACGAAGTGACGTTGAACGATCACCCATGAAATGGCTGATGTAAAATGGCATTCAAACAGAAACGCCGGTGTTCCTGCAATTGCCTAACTTGATTTGGAAGATTTTCATTGCGTTCCACATTCTATTCGAATAAGTAGATAAAAAACATTAAAATAAAGCCATGTATTGTAATATTCATGAAAGGGGCCAGCAGATTTGTGTCAGCAAGCAGAAGTGCATCATCAATCCTAGTGGCCGCAATGTCACTTATATCGACTCGATATTGCGTCTCGTCGGTATCTCGAAAATAAATCTTGCGGGAACCGACGGTCTGTTGCAACGGTCTAGAATAAACGGCCTTCAGTTGCAAGGCCGTAAAATATTAATGCCTTTGACCGGAAATTGAGTCGATTATTAAGGAATTAAACTATAATGCTACGTTGTAATCAGAGTTACTAAATGATTATTTTAAAACATACAAAAAATAAGAAGGGCTTCATTATTGGAAAATAACTCATGAATTTTTGAGAATTATTTTCGAAGGCTCATTTATATAGGCTCTACGAAAACGATTACGACGATTCTAGGTTTCCCCTGACCTTTTTTGCTCTGTTCAGAGCCCATTGAAAAATTTGAAGACATTTTTTTTAGAATTTATTCATTATAATTTGTTTTAACTAATTTAATCTAAATTTTTGCGATAATGGGCGAGGTTAGAATTATGTGGATTAATCCTACGAGTGTCAGAGAACCGACTTCCATAACGCAAGGATAATTGACTCCAACTTCAACTTATTTTAAAACGATTGATCTCACTCTATGTGGTTGATGGTTTTGGGTCATGATTGATTGTTATTTTTGTCAGAGGATTGACCGAGAGTTGATAGGTTTGGGTCATGATTGCTTGTTATTTTTGTCAGAGGATTGACCGAGAGTTGATAGTTTTGGGTCATGATTGATTGTTATTTTTGTCAGAGGATTGACCGAGAGCGAATGATCCAATTTTTAATATCACCACAAGTAATAATAATTTTCTTCCGAGAAATTGGGCGGAAATTTGCAGATCGTTCTTATAAGTTCAGCAAAGTTAGTGTTGCAAATGTAGATTTCGATTTGCTATAGCTATATTATATTACTGCTATATTCAAGCTTGCCGTCAAATTTTACAAGGCAAGTAAGGATAAAATATTGAAATAATGTGGACTTCTTTTTTCGTTACGCATAGCTAATACATTTTGAATGGAAGTGTATGCTTTAACGTGTTATATTAATTCAGATAGAAGACTCCATTTCCTTCTTTAATGCTCTATATTCGTTAGCCTGTCAAATGTTGTGCAATTTTCAAAAGTCATCGTGATGTATGAATGTTGGGTCACATTAAATTTCAACTGATTTTACATGAATGTTGCTTGATTGGTTCCTAATTACTGATTGGAAACAATGATATATCCTGCCTTGATCATTCAAGTAAAAATACAGCTTCTATGCAGTGTCTCATGAATAATGTATTCTTCATTTTCAAATAAAACTGAAACTCTAGTCTTTGACTTGACTTATTTGAAAAAGGATGACCATTCCATTTTCTTGGTAGGTATAACCCCAATCACTTTATTCCTGTTCTGCATTACAAAGCTGAAAATTCAACTTTCTTTAAATCTGCCAACATAATCTGTCGGGGAGATGTAGGCGAGTTTATTTATAAGAAAACTTCTAACAATTTGAATACAATTTAAATGTGACTTGGGTTACATTTCTAACTGCGCTGCCTGTCAGCAATTGCCAAGCTTCGCGGAAACATTCGCTGCATT
Organism: Hyalella azteca; assembly: GCF_000764305.2. Classification (NCBI taxonomy): domain Eukaryota; kingdom Metazoa; phylum Arthropoda; class Malacostraca; order Amphipoda; family Hyalellidae; genus Hyalella; species Hyalella azteca. Next base: position 302,967 of record NW_025943947.1, on the reverse strand, counting down.
TCAATTTACTGTAGGACAGGCGGGGAGATAGTGACGAGCGCAGCTGTGTGAGTTGCTAGGAGAATGCATGGAAGATGGCATCTTCTTGTCGCGTGATGATGTCGCTGTGATTCCGAGCTCATGTGACAGGCAATTCCTACGAATTTATTTTGTCCGACTAAATTTTCTCCGTGCTTTAAAGAAACCATCTAACTTCAGAATGTGATTTGGTTCCAAATCGGATGTAGACGTGAAAATGGAAACAGACAGAATGTAGTTATTTTAATGGAAGGAATGTGATTTGGAATTAGGCAGTATTTTTAAGCTTAATTCGAAAGTTCGCGTAAAACATGCAAAAGTTTTTCATACTCCGCAAGTAAATTCAAAATAATTGATGGAAGTATCCTAAGGTGGCCTATTTGTGGTCAACGAAGTTAATGTCAATCTGAATAAATTTAACATTTTGCTCGTTTTGTTTACTTTAACGCTACTGCAAATCTTGCGGCCGACGAAGAGACTATCTGATGTTCAAGTGTCTCATTTAGTTTGTACGGGATTTCCTTCTGCTTGCTTAGGTAGAAATCGAATCAATTAAAAATTTCTAGTAAAATAATAAACTATAGGCATAGTTTTTTTGTTAGTTGGTGAATTTCACGTCAAAGAAGATAATGCCGTAAGCGAGTTTAATAATCAATTCAAGTAGTTGATTTTACCCAATGATTACGCCATCATATTTTACAATTGAAATTTATGAAGCTGCCGACCTAAGAAACAATTCTTTTACCCCTAATAGGTACTACCATGAAGACATTCTACGATTTGTTTCGCAAAAAATTCTTGTACGAAGCCATCTATTACGACTAGTTGATACGAAAGCTGGAAAACTCCCTGTGTTAGCCGTGTAGTAAGTCACCAAATTGACTTTTACGTGTCTTATTTTTAAACAGGTTCCAATATTCTAATGTGTTAAAACCTATAAATATATTTTATCTCTATTATCTGAGAGCTCCTGATGCTAACTGCTGCAGGATTTAGTTGCGCATCAGGCAAAGCTCAGTCGGAAATTTCGCCTAAACTGCTATCGTATAATACCATAAATTATTGTAGTGCTGGACAATATAATAAAAACTTACCTAATAATTTTATTCCATCTGTGTTCCGCTAACAAAATTGGTTACCTGTTTGCGAGGTGTAATCTTTGTCTCACAACCACTCATTTTCATTTCTCTCTATCTGATTTTGTATAAAATAATATCTAAAAGCATTATTTAAGAAGCATTCATAACTCATTTCAATCGATAGTTCAAACGAACACACGCATTACAACATTTATGGACCCATTAATTAGCAGCAAGTTGAATTATACAGAAAACACTGGCCGAATATGGAAATAATACCAATAATAATATTACTGCCTCATGCGGTTGCCGGAAATGCATTCTTTGGGAAATTATTCGTTCTCTTCCATAAGCTTACTGTGCATTCATTATTGCCTCGTGGGCATCAGAATTAATAGCAAAAGTTTAGTATTCAAGGCCATCGTAAATTCTAGCTCTACTGATAAACACGGTATAGCGAATACACTGGCAAATAGCTTTTCGAGGTCATTAATATTGTTGAAGGATCTGATGACTAGGTTCAACATATACTGCTGAGATTTATTACCGGCTTTCAATCAATCAGCGGTGACAGTTCAAGCAAGATTTAATCGCTTTTAATCACCCCGCGGATAAATTGCCTTACCTGATAACGGCTTTCACTTAATTTAATTTCGTATTAAATCGTGAAACCAATGTTACTCTAATGAAAATGACATTTTCATTATCAGAAACTCTTTAAACATGTTTATTTGTGATTGAAGCAAGATTGCTATTCTCAACTGGAAGATAATCTTAATTAATTTAGGTGACTTGTTGACACTTCGCCTCGCTTTTATCTGAATATTTCACTTAGCAGAGTGCAACGGCAGTTGCTCTCCATTATTATTTTACTTATGCAGAAGCAGCGAGCTTTGATTTAAGCAGTGACGCTGAATGGAATACAAATGTACAGTTAATGGCGAAGATTACTGATGAATTCTTGACTGAAACTTGCACGTCAGGAATTTTGATATAAAAATAGAGTAATAAAGTAAGAAATTAATTATTTTGCCTTCAATAAAATTTTAGTTGTACATCTTGATTATTTTTATCCATAACAATATAAATGACCTCCTCTAATCTTTAATGTAATGAGTATAATCTACTCAATACTGGAAAACTTTGGCCTTCAATTATATTATCAGCCATTTAATCTAACTGTGAACCCTAGAGGGTTGCCAATCTAAATAATTATAATTTTCACTTTTGCATTCATAATCATGTTCACTGTTAAGGTTTTAAGATGTTATGGTATTACATACATAAAGCTTCAAAATGGAACAAATTACCTGCAGAATGGCTATGGCATTTAGTTCTAGATTTTTGTTGCATTGTTGGAAGTTACGCCATTAGATAGATACCATTTTCATTATGTAAATTTTTATTATATTTTTCTATTGTTATGTTGCACTAAAAAACACTCTCCTCCCGAAAAGACGTTTATATGTGTAAATGATGTGATCATGTTATGAATGAACTTTTTCTACCGCATTTCAATGCTAAAAAGTTCTATAATATGTTTTATTATGAGGAAAATATTCGCCGAAATATCACAGAAACTTAAAGTTTGCTACCCCCCGCTTTGAAACAAAAATGTATTCCAACTTTTGCGGTGCTTAAATTTCTCTTCATTTGTGGTGTACGCGACCGTCAGTCACTGCAGGGATATTTTTATCATTAGAAAGGCAGAGAATGGTTTGAGAATCTCATGAATATTTCCGACGTCGAACAGCATCATAAAAGCCAGGAATTTATTGAGCCTCTGAAGAACTAGAAATGGGAGCTTGCCATGGTCCAGAAAACCTGACTTAAAAAAATCAGTCCTTTTTTATGCGAGTGTAAAATAAGAAAAATGATTGGTCTGCAAATTTCTCTCATGATCGAAAAGGAAAGATAATTTTGCTGAAAGCTGATTATAAAATTATACGGAAAGCGATAACATGATAATCCGTACTAAGACAGAATGCCATTAAATAGGAAGCCGTTCAAGCCTGTTGTATATTATATAAAATTTACATGATTCATAATAACGTTCATCAACTGTAATGGTTGATTGTCGTGTCAAAAGTGTTCGTAAAATCTTTCATAGTATTGAAAATTTGACTCGCGACTATGCTGATAGAATGTCAGCAATACTTTTTCGAAATTCAATCAAAACCTTTTTATTCTGAATTAAACCTGCAAAAAATTATGAATAATTTAAATTCGTATTAGACAAGTATAGTGTAATATGACACAAAGAATTTGGTCTACGGATATTACAGCGAAGATTTAGATATCAATTTAATTGACATTGTTATTCTACGAAGAGACTAATTTGACGTCTGGTACAAAAGTTTGAAGGCACGTTACAACTTATACATTTATTAATGTGCTAAATGCATACACATTGCTTTACATCCTTGTTTCACTTCTCATTTCAATTTTTATACCAGCATCTTCTTAATAGAGCAACGGTATATACTTTCGCGTAAGGATTTTATACACTGATCTTACCCAGTACGTCTAAATTGTATTCTGAATTTTTACCTGGCACTGAGATCAGCTACGTAACACTTGGCGTTGATTATTAGCTAATCGAAACTCAAATTTTACTTGATCGTTAAAGTTATTTTTCAGATTATAAGAAAAACTTTGTAAAAAAATGAAATTTTTTATGGAAATCTGAATTTAAAATTTTTATTACGTCTGTACATGTACAGAAAATACACGTTTAATGCTACTATTTGTAATTTTATCCCTGCTGCTATTCAATTTATAAAGGCTCTTTTAATTGTATATAGCAAAGAAGAAAAATATATGCATTTAATGATAGTAAGGAAACTTGCTGTGTGAGGAATGTACCTGTACAACAAATTACTTACGCATAAGAGGGAAATGACTCAATCTAACGCATCGGCTATATACTCGTTTTTAAATTCAAATGTTTCGTAAAATTATTTCATAGACGCCCTTTTCAGTTTTCCGCCGGCCATTACATGTTTCCTTCTTCGGTTTCTGCATTTATGTTGACCTTTCTAAGCTCAATATATCAAAACTTCAGATTTTTGCATAAAATAATTAACTTTGTTAATATGTTCCTCCAGAAGATTTTCCTATTCTCGAATGCACGGTTACTAAGCATGCGGTGTTAAGTGTATTCTCTGTTCTCAAAACTTCGTAGTTTGAAAATGTCTTAAGCAAAAGTCGTAGTTTGACCACACATTGTAGCGTGTGCAATTTCAAGGTCAAACTCAGTTTGCTTGAGTCTCATTATCTTACTTCTGGTTGAAAAGTTTTAGAACGCGTCCAACTTATAAATAATTTTCAATAAAAACAGAGTTAAAAATATTGATAAATTCACAATAGCAAATATTTTGTACTATTTAGTTTCCTTACTGCGCGATAAATGCTTTAAGTTATACGTGACCGCATTTATTCAATAAAAATCGTTGCAATGACAGTGCAACGAATATATAATTTGATGCCAATTTGCCCGAAATGGTCTTCACGGTCAGTTTTATGTTCTTGCCGGCGACTTGGTCATCAATATTGCCAGTTCAATAGGACCGGCCTGATGCGAGCCATCGCGCTGACGCCAAAACAGATCGCAGCTCTCCGCAGACCGAGCACCAACATCACTCTCAGGCACCAGCCTAACGCTTCTCTGCACACACCGTGAGGAGTGGGCAGTAACACGCGTACACTCTGGACTTCACCGCCCATTTAAAGTGTTTACCCTTTCTAGTTTTGAATAAACTGATTAGAGAGCGGCGTGTTCGGGGTTCTCAACTTCCCCGGATTCCTATTAAATTGCCAAATAGATCGCATTCGAGTGCCAATAAACCTAACTTCTTACCTGATAACTGACAAAAGAGTGGTGTGTTTGAGACCTCACACTTCTCAGCCTCTGATTTTATCGCTCAAACGCAGATGTGCCACAGCCGAGCTTTCTTGAGATTTTAACAACCTCGGTCTTCACCATATTTTCATATAGATGCCTTGATCTTCATTATATTTGCCACTGAGCCTATTATAGAAGCGCGTCATATTGAATGTAGATTTATTCTCACGGTCGGTCAAATTAGAATAGATTGTTGATGTTTTTGGTGAATTTAAAATTTGAAAGGGTATAATAATTATTCTCGTCTGCAATCAGTTAAAGTGATAAAACTTCAATGTAGATTGGCTGTTGCAGATAACAGATATGCCACCAGAGCTTTAGCCTATGAACAGAGTACGGAGATTTTTAAGAGCTTTGGCAGGAAAACTATGAATTCGTTGTTCTGTAGGCAACAATTTTGTACGCAATGGTTTCTTCATAAGGCTTGTAAAAATGAGTTTTTGTTGCGTTTGGCACATTTTTTGGCAATCCACTAAAGCAACGCGCACTAGGTCCTAGGATTTCGTGAAGTCTCGAGGGCGCAATGAGGGGACTGAAATTCAGATGGCGTTTCTTAGGGGAATGAGTTCCGCTTAACATGACGCTCGGTCTTATTTGAATGCATTGCAAGACAGATAAATTACAAACGTGGCTATACATAAAAAAGACTATTTATAGTATGCATTTCTGGTGTGACTCGGAGGGAGTGATTTGAGAAATACTTCGCTTATGTAATGAACATCAGTGAATAATATTGGTGTTCTGAAGTTTGCCAGTAAAAATTAATCTAAGACTCAAATGTGTTTACTGAAATTTCTTATTTAGAAGCCATATGACTAACAATTTAACAAGACTTCGAAATCGAAAAAATAAATAAATTTATGACTATAACAAATTCGTTTAAATGTTTAGCTGCCATAGAATGAGCTAAATATTTGCAATGCCCGAAGATTGTAATGCCCAACGATAATGTTTGTGCAAACGAGGTTATATTCAACTAAATTTTCCGGAGAAACAATTTGATTGAATTCCGAGTTGAATATCGAACGATTTACACGAATATAGAATTAATGAATTTAATGAAAGAGCGTTTTGGAGGTCAGAATTTATTGACAAAATTCAATATTTTTGCAGGGTTCTTAGTAAAGAGAAGCTAGGAGCCGACAAGAAACCTTCGCCAGCAGAAGGTGGTGGCGCGGCTGCTGAAAGTTTGACACAAACTTTACGGCAAGAATTAAAAAAAAGTTCATTCCTCATGCGTCCGAGTTTTTATTCGAACGATGGCGCTCACAGAAATTCCATAAACGATATTAGAAGATCCAACGTTTATAGAAGAACGTTATTCTTATAAATATTTCAAATTTCACATTTTTTAGAAAACAAAAAGTAAGCTAGATCAAACTTTATACTTGGAAACCGAAATAGAGAAAGATTTTCGTTCATGTAAATGAAAGTCTATGCTGATCTGAATAGCCGTCGAAATGATTTAAAAATAACCAAAATATTCGTAGATTATTGATGCCTCCGGACATTAAACGCAAAAATGGACATTGCGACATGCGTTAATTATTTTATTTCAGCTTTCCACAGCATCTTCATCATCACCAGTACAGAAACAACAACAGCAGCAGCGGCGGCAGCAACAGTAACAACAATAACAACAATCTGCAGCAGCAACATGTACCAAGACGATCATCTTATTGTTCCAATTGACCTTATTGTCATAAGAGTAGCACAAAAAATGCATATGCCTTACACTAAATTAACTCATTTAATCATAGTCTACATATTTTAACTTCTATCCATGTTTAATTATAATAAGAATCGAGGATCGATTGCCTATCTAATGGAACCATCATTTAGATCATTAGTAACGATTATTATACTATCACTAGAGTCGTTCTAATAAAAAACTTCAAAACTGGCCACTATATTTACAATGGTCTTAAACGCTATAAAATTTTTAATTAACACGGCATTACTACCAAGAGAAAATCTTAGCAATCGCGTCTGATTTGTAGAATCCAGTCTTTGATAGGATTGCTCATTACTTGAAAAAATTATAAAGATGTACAGTTTGTCTCCGAAAGGGATCACTGACATGAGAAGAAATGTTAACGTTGATGACGTGATTCTTTCACACGAGAATGAATCCTGTCCATGTTACTGATTCCTGCCCAGTCTTAATCATCTCAGTCTCTGTCGTGGCCGCATATGAAAGAAACTTTTAACCATCAGCAGGCGAAAGATACTGACTGCATCGTCAAAATCTCTCTCTCCCTCATCCATTGCCGCCACAAATAGCCCGGTTGAAATCAAACAGATTCTGTCTCTTGAACTTCAATGCCATAGAACAGGAAAAAGTGTCATGCCAGCCGAACCTATTCATGTAACAAACAAAGGGGACGCAAAATTGCGGCGAATGAAACCTCAAACCTGAAGTGTAACCGCGGTGATCGCTGGGGTAAAAGTTCGATGCGACCATGTTTGCTAGTATAGGGGAGCTCTTACGAGAGAAGAAAGAACCATCCTTGATTCTGAGCTTTAATGCACTGAATTACTTAAATATGTAGAGAAATATTAATGCAACCTCATTGTGACTGACTTCATACTTTTTTTTGCGGGAAAATTCCTATATATACGATTTTCAGAAATTTTAAGGAATGCTTATGTTAATGTTGCGCAATTGCAGTAAAATCTCAGACGATCAATCTCGTAATGCTTAATAGGATGAGTTGGCTTATTTTCACAAAAGTAGGACATGGGTAAAAAAGTTTAAAAACTTATGCAGGCTGATTTTCGAAAACTTCCTTATTTGAAAGCTCGATAAAAAATATAACTCGGTACTCACTGCAGTGAGTGACAGAGAGCGCATTTTCTCATCGACGAAAACGTGAAGTCACGGACGGACAGACAGACAGACGGACGAACGGACATGGCGAGCTCAATAGCGCATTTTTCCATAAATGAGAAAATGCGCTAAAAAGAACTAGTAAAGATATCATTACGATATAAATTTTAAATAGAAGACATTACCTGAATTTTTGTATCAATTAGTTCGAACAAATGACGGCTACATTGTCAATGCATTCAGTTAGTCGATTTTTGAAGTTCATTTCGACTCGGCATATTGGCGGGCATTCACCTCATCTCCTTAAAAAGAGGTGGCTGACTCATCTCTTTGACTGGCTCGATCCCCTGATTTGGCTCCGAGTGATTTTTTATGGGGCTATCTTAAATAAATTGTTTACAATGACTGTCCAATGACCCTACCTCATTTCAAGAACAACGTACGCCAAGCCATTGCCAACATACCCGTCATTATGCGAGCGAATTGAACGGAATTTCAAAAATCGGCAAACTGAATGTATTGACAGTATAGCCGTCATTTGTCCGATGTCATCTTTAAAACTAAATGATATAAAAATTCAGGTAATGACTGTTTCAATAAAATTTTTATTGTAATGATATCTTTACTACTATCTTTACTCTTCTTTTATCGAGCTTTCAAATCGGGAAGTTTCCATGAATCACCATCAATGAAGGTCTTCTACATTTACGGGAAGACGGTATAATACTGAACTCATACGTTAAAACTTAGCCAAACTTAAAAAAATTACACACAAATTTATAAGTTATTAATTCTCCATGAATTAGCCCTCAAGGGAACACTTAGTTTAATAAGCTTACGTTTACTTTTTAATTAGCTTAGAAAAAACATAGAAACTGTCATGTTTTAGCTCGATTCCATGAAATAATTGTTATTTGGATATATTAGAGGACAATTGGGAGTATAGAGGTTATAAATAGATCTTGTGAGTAAATAATAAATTATTAGGTGAATAATAAAATAATTGCCAGCAATACATCATTGTAGAGTTCTCGAGGTGACGTTTAATTCTAAGCAGGCGAGGGAATGAGTGCGAACGATTAATATTCAATTGGACAAGTGAATCGAGCTTGTGCCTGTTGATTAATCACCACATTATGATCGACAAATTCAGTGGTGGAATATACAAGATGCAATATATATGATTAATAATATAATTCTAAAATGTTATGTTTAAAGTGATAAAAATGAGTTCAAGTAGCATGGTTCACTCCAATAGAAAAGGAATCTTAAATGAAAGTGAGGATGTCTTTTTCAGTTCTTAGTTTCAATTTTCTTGATGAATACCTTAGGTAACCCCGAATATTTCCGTCGACTAGACACAAATTCCATCTATGCAGGAAAATTTTCGCCGATTCGATGCTCATCAAAGTTTCGCCTAGAAGAGGACTGATTACGACCCAGGATTGATCAGTGGCATCATTAAACATTAAGCTAGTTTCGCTACACAATAAACTATGTTAGATTATTACGAGATTTTAGAGCTAACTCGTTTATACAAGTGATTAGAAAAGCGTCATCATTTCCCAAGTTCCTGCTAATCCCTTGCAAAAATTTTGACAGCCCCAATGTGATGCGTGGCGATGAGAGCTTCTTGACAAGCTTCTTCGACGCAAACATCCAGTGCGAAACGTGGTGTGCATCTTTACACTATGTAATTAAGAATATCGCCAATCCTGAGCCTCACAATTTTACGCGTCATGGACCTAAGCCATGAAGACCGTTGTTCTAAATATCTCTTGGCAGCTTTATCAAGAGTCAGACCTGCCACAATTGGTGCGAATTTTTATCTGGGAATATCCGAGCTGTTCTTAATCTACCATACATCTAATCGAGAAGAAAAGTTGTTTTAGGGTTAGAGGAAGAATATCAAAATTCTATGTTTTAAGCTAAGTAAATTCTTATAGATAATTCAAGAGAGATAAAATTTGGCTTGTTTCTTGCCTAAAAAGGTAGTATGTAGGCTTTCTCTTAGCCGGCAATAATCGGAGAAAGTTGATCAAATTCGTCCCTGTGTGTTACCGATGCGAATAAATTTTGATGCACCTAAATTGGGTGATCCAGGAATGACGCAATGAAAGAGGGAGAATTAGAAGCCTCGGCATCAGCGAGCGCTTGTCAACAGCTTGTGCATGATACTTCACGCGCGATTCTCGAGGGCTCTTAAGGGAATAGCTTATAAAAATGCCTTTAGCTCCATTACGCTTTGCATTAACCACGGTGTGGAAGGCTGTCAAAAAATTTGCATGGAATTGAAGTATATAAACATAATATCCATAGAGGAACAACACCCATAGAGGCTGTGACGGCCAAAGGTACTGAAGTTAACTCATCCATCTAGCGAAAACGCCAATTTCTAGCAAGACCACATAATAAATCAATATTAATAATCCTATGAATGAAAATTAGATATGATTTAAATTAGCAAATAACGTCATTGAAAGCTTTTTTGATTTCGAATAATACTGAGGTGGCGTTATTAAACACGACTTAACCCAATATGGTACAGTGAGAGCTTTGAAACTGTTTTGTAAAAAATATCCGTATCTCGATTTAACAGTAGGTCACCATGATAATAAAATAATTATAGGTGGCTCCAAAAAAAAAATGATGCTGGATTTATTCAACAATTAGCTAATAGGGATCAAAGGCCAAAAATCATATGTCATTACCTTCTCAAGTGTCACATGAAACTTCGTCCTTGACCGTCACAGCCAGGACAAAAACAACATCAACCTCATAGTTATAAAATATTTTTTTACGTCAAATTGAGAGGAAACATATCGCACCAGAGGCTATATGACAACAATGACTGCCAAACAAAAGCGACGAGAACGAGCGTAGCTGCTTTCATTGCATGTTGACTGTAGGTATTTATACAGCTTTGGCATAAAGAAAATATGAAGAGCTGGAGAAAGCCGAAGTCAATTACTTCCCAGAATATTTATTTGATGTGAAAATTGTCGATCGTGTCGTTGATGAGCCAATTTTCTCCTTCTCCAAAATTCAACTCCAATGGATAACATAAATGAAGGATCTTGTTGAATTGCTTGACGATATTACCTCTGCAATTTTGTGCGAGGTGAGGTATTCAAAGGCTAGATTCTTATAAATTGCAGTGGCTTACCGTTATCCAAGTAAACTGAAATTCTCGAGAAATAATTAAGACTGACATTCTGACCAACAGTACGAAAGAAATTTTCGAGCGACCACCAAAATAACGAGAAATAATTTTGTCAATTGAGAGTGACAGTTACCAAGATAAATTCGAGTTAAGTTAACCGATACTAGGCCAACCAAACTATAATTATGCCAGCAATGAAAACCACACTCAGCCTGCAGCAGCTAATGGTGGTGGCTTGTTGCATGCAAATGGATTCATAATTTTCAATTAAAAAAACCTTATTGTCTCTACGACAATTTACACCCAATCATTATGATAGCAGGACAGTTACCGGACCAAATTACAACTTAACATAGAATACGTAATAACAAAAGCAGCCCTATGAACAGCACCAGGTGGCTTATAGTTATTGGCCCTACTTAACTTAACATCCCATTTAATCCGTAAATCGATGTGAAAACAACCTTTGTTTTATACCTCAAAAATTTCAAATACGCGCGTATAATTTAGGTAAAAAGGAATTTTTTTAGGAGCAGAATCTTCGTTTGTAGGATACTTTGCTGCACGGTCATAAGGAGGCAGGGCTGAGGACCAAGAAGCATTGTACAGACATCAGCTGCAAGTCTAAGCTCTTACATTAGGACGATTGAGACAGGGAAAGCATGAATATTAAGCTAATTTTTCAACATGGGGACGTTTCTAAACGTAGAGAACGAGTCGTCTGCAAAGGAGATAATACAAAATTTCACTCGTGCAAAATAATACATGTCCAACGGTAAATTTGCTAAATTTAAAAAGTTTTTTTTTTCTGTTTCCTATTACCGCTTCCGCATGCACCTATGGTAAATAAGTCTTATAATCAAGTCGATCTAGTATTAATACCCATGAAGGATATTCGACGTCCGACAGAAAAATTCATTTCGTTAGTTTCCATAATTAGGATCTTTCCATCCCACCTTTCGAGCTTCTAGCATCCCAGCTCTCGGGTTTTTGGCACATCGACTTTTTGGCGCAGCAAGATTTTAACTCATGGAGTTTTTGGCACATCAATATTTCAGCGCATCGAGTTTTTGGCGCCTCGACTTTTTGGAGCATTAAGTTTTTGGCACATCAAAATTTTGGTGCACCGAGATTTTGCATGCAAAGATCATGCGGCTTGCGAGGACCATCAGTATTTGTCTTATTTAATTATAGAAGAATGACGATCCGAATAGTTTTGATAAAAGAGTTTACACTAAAACTAAATCATTAACAGATTTAAATGATATTAATCTAGGATAAGAACTTGTGGCATAAAAAAGCAGAGACCTTTTCTTTCCAAGAATGTGGTGGAACGTATCCTTCGATCCTGGACATCAACACGCTTCGCTTTTGAATCAACTTAGAAAAAAACGTATAAGTGTTGAAGGAATGCTCACATTAGTCTGCATTTTCGTGTTGGCGCTCGATTTTATTACAAACATTTCGGTTCTGTATCACTTGTACAAGCTGGACTCAATTGAAGACATTTCCTGCTTCGGTTTTGATGTAGAAATTCGACTCGGAAAGGATCTGAAAAGACACTGCCCTAGAATTTTGAAAATATCACAGCAAAAAGTAATCATATTGAAATGCTCAGAGTTTTTTTTCATCCGCAATTTTATTTCCCGACGGAGTTATCGCGAACAAGTATTATTATTATCGCGAACATGTTATTATCAAGTTATTATTTTAATATATTTTCCTTCTTATACTTTGGTATTAAATTTTTTGATCCATAAGCTATCTACGAGATGACTAGTAGATATTAGATGTAATAAATGCAAACATAAATTCTAGGTTGAAAAGCAGGTTATATCTATAAAACTAGAAAAAAAACTGAGTCAAATGCGTGTAGAGAATCTTAGTGCATTAGATAGTTTCAAAATAATGAAATATATCATCATAGATGCAACAATGCATTCAGTGTTTAACAGGGTTTCTAAATAATATCACTTATAACGCTCATACGTACCACTTCCATCTGTCTTGTTACAAATCGTTACATCTTCACCATACGTAAACCACAAGTCGGTCCCTAAATAAGCAAAGGCTTAAATGAATGGGAAGAAGTGTCACTGAATTCAGATATAAAAGAAACTAAAAAATTTATTAATAATATTATTTTCATTGACATGAACAACTTGTTAAGGATAGTTCAGCAGTGTTAATCATCTCGAACCATCATTAGCAATCGTTCATATGCTGGGTTAAAAATTCTGGAAGAGCTGCCATGGCACATTTTATTATTAGTATGATACTAAGGTAATTGAACGCTCCAAATAGATCAAACCTCAGTTCATTGATGACGTCATCTTCAAATAAAGTGTGAACGAAGCAAGGGCTGATAGGAAAGAGAAGTTTCCTTTATTGATTGGAAAAAAACGCGTGTTGCACTGGCTGCAGTCTCGTTCAAGGGATGTTGGAAAATGTTATTGTTGGAAAAATTTGCTCAACCGCGAAATTTGATTTCAATTTTCGTTCCCTTTCTTTCACTAGTAATAGGAGATAAGAATATGAGCTAAAAGCTCCTCTGCTAAAGTGCCCGAGAATCCATGCGACCACGCAATCCTATAATCAGCTTATCGATATCTCGATTTATTTTTTTGAAGGCGTACAAGATTTGGAATCTCGATAAAGTGTGCGATTAAGCGAAGCCTTGTAAAACAACGTCAATTAATGACATCTGTACACGCTCTCTATCTCTATCCGAAGAGAGTTCACCTCACTATTGAAGCGTAAGTAGAAGTTGAGCAGTTAATTCCCGAGACTTCAATGTATTGTCTATGCAAGTTTTCATGGCATTACAACTATAAATGAAATATTGACGTTAGAATGCTTTCTATGATTACAGTATTATTTCAATCTTATGTTGAGAATCACCCAAGAATATTCACGAAGCATTACTGCGAGCAATGCATTAAACTGAGGTCTTTATAAATGTACAGTACAGTTATTGTCATAGCGCATTGCTCTCAAAAGATAAAGCGAAAATTGTTACGAAAATTATTGTAATAGAAAAATCGATTTGATTATTAATGGCATTGCAGTTTCGGATTTAATACATTTGTTTCAAACATTTTCAGGATAAAGTATCAGTGAAAAATGATTGTTTCAAGAAAGGAAACTGCGCCAGATTTATGTTAATATTATTTTAGGTATTGCGAGCAGGGACATAAATTTTGCGAGGGTCGAAGGAATTGCTCTCTTAATGCATAAAACTTCCCATTTAATGCACAATAAGCGTCATCATAAGTAAGATGAGTCACTTGAGGTCGAAATAAATAATACTACACCTTATCCGGCATCAAAAAATTGCAAGAAGTCCATGCATTTTTTTTAGTTTTCAAAACCGGAAACGATTCATATTTACAGTCACCGAAGCAGCTAGAGCCGGCCTACGCAGCCTAGTCTTATAGCACGGTTTCCATCTCCTTGAATTCTCGCATGTCCACCATGGATGATCTGAAAATGAAAACAAAGCCATCAATCATATAAGTCCAACAACAAATCTTAGATGCATATAATGCTATGAGGTCCTATAGCTACTCAAGTGCCTGGCATTAAACCTAATCGCCTCAGACGCGCGGGAAAACGGACTCATTTTTAATGGGCAAGATAAAAATGTAACGACAAATTTCTTAGGCTCGCCTGCAGAGTTAGTTCTCAACCAAGGTCTACTCCTGGTCTCAGATTACTGATACTTTAGCTAGAATTGTTTATTCCATGTAAATGCTTTAGTTTGGGAAAATCTCTTGCATATTGTAGTTTGAGAAGATGTTTTGTTGCAACCAATCACTCTGATGATTGGTTGCCGCACTCAAGCCCAACGGTAATTACCGTCGATATGGTCGTTTGGCTGAAGTGGCAGAGCTCTAATATAGACGCACAACAGTTAATTTCTTCTTCACTGAACCTATATAGGTAACTATGAAAGGATATCAGTTATCAATTGTGCCTTTAACACAAATGTTGATTGAAAACCAGACAGTTTAATTCCCACCAAGAGTATCTTTTTTCATAAAGAAGGATGAGATTTAAATGGTTATTTATTGAACAATGTCCTAAAATCAGCCCACCCGAGGTTGTAGCGTGCTGCGTTGGCCCAAAGCAAATAGGGTTTAAATAAATTGAGGGTATTTTATAAAAGTGGATCACTAAGACAATTAATAGAAAATTTTGTTCACTGGTGTAAAATACATAACTGATTTAATATCATTACTTATCAACGAATGCAAGAAACAAATTAGGATAAAATGCTCAAGTAATTTTTACTATTTACCAACATCGAAATGCGCAACTAAACTCACCTGTGGCGAGGTCCAGCGGCCACCATATAATTAGCACCTCTGAGGAAGCCAGCGGCCTCAGCCGCGTCTTGGTAGATGAGGGAAGTCGTGCTGGCGCAGGGCACAGCCCGCACACTGCCCGGGCTGTCACCTAAACTCCCCTCTAGAATAAGAGCACCAGTGGTGCTCACGTTGGTGGGCGAGAGGCTCGTCATGTGGGACACGTCGCTTGACTGATGTGACAACATCGCTGAGGACGAAGATTGCGTGTAGTATGATCTTCTGTTCGGGTCATTTGTGATGATGTTGTTGCGCGTCATGTCGCGGATGGCTAGCATCTCGCGTACCGTGGCGCTCGGGGTGTTAGGATGAGACGTTCCCCCGCCTGCTGACTGACGGTCGTAACCTTCACCACGACGAAGAGCTTGCGGGTAACCGCCAACGCCTCCGCCGCGGCTGCTTGACGGAGTGCCAAGACTGGCGAGAGAAACAGTGCGTATGTAAACTGGCACTTATAGGTTACGCGCTTATGAAACCATGCGTTGTTTGTATGATCTCCTTGTATTAAAAGACATTTCCACGTTTTATAGCCAAAAGATTTAATTTATTCGATTGTATATAAAATTATAATAATAAATGCATACGATGAAAATGTCTAAAAAGATTGTTAATAAAATTACATGGATAAGATTCTCTTTTCAATATTGAAGGCTTAAATCTCTTTAGTAGTACATTTTAGTTTCGAAATTAAACAAGCGAATCTTGGATAGACTGAATATTCAAATAGTAGTTTAAATTCTCATAAACATGAAAATCATTTATTTAATCCGGGAAACCTGCGATACTTTGTAGACGATAAACGCATTTTCTAATCATTTGGAACAATGGCACATTCTGTCATATGACATGTAATGAGCTATAGCCTCCTTATTTTAGAGGTAGTTTGTTTATTTAAATAATGTGAGAAAATGTGAGGAATTGTTAAGAGCTCAAACGAAAAATGTACAACAGTATAAACTCTACATATAGTTATTTAATATATTCTCAATGAAGGTCCGACTCATTGTCATATTGCAATTTCTCGTTTGAAACGATCAACAGAAGATCCAGAGTTTAATGATCTAATCTAGAGTCGGATTACCGTACAACATAATCCGCTCTAACCCTCCGAGGACTTAATTAAGTTCCTGAGATCACTGAATTGAGTGAGATTTTAGAGGGAAATTTCACACGTGGACAGAGTGTAAATTTTTTATTCCGTGCCATTCTTGGTGGGCGATGTTAGTATCGTCTTTTGGGTCTAATATTCCGAATGTTGAGAGATGATTGGTTCATTGATGTAATGTTAAGGCTTTTAAATAGGTGAAGAAAATTTGGTCTTGCCACTATAAAAGACTGTCTAGACGCTATAGCTGCGTGCAGTTTCGCAAAAGTCTACTCCTTTTCTGTTTATATATCACAGGAGCCATCGAGTTTTGTTATAAAGCGAGCGGTATTTTTATTATTATAAACATCCACAAGTCAGTTAAAGGGCGCATTTCGAGATGATTTTCATAAATCTGCGAGCGCTGGGAGTATACGGGGCTACAACACTTGTTTCAAATATAATGTTCATGTATGTGCTATATAAAACAAAAAAGCTCAGAATCTAAGCGATAAGTGTTAACAGTTCAGTCTCTATCGATGTATAATGGTTAATTTTCCACGAAGTTCCTGACGATAGCTAATTGAGCTAGAGGTCTTATTTAAATTTGTGACCATTAAATTTGTCATCGAGATCTAAACGACTGATAAACATGTCCGCTATTAATCTACATTATTTCCGGTTGATTTAAGCTACATTAGATTATATTTGGCCTCTATAACTTCATCGGAACTCTTTTTTTCCCCGCCCAAAGCCGCTAACATCATTTCTCGCCGCCCCTTCCTCTGGTAGCCAATCAATACCACCATCGTTTGTCGTGCTGAGGTCGGCAGCCCCTGAACAATCTTTCAAGCCCACACGAAAAAAAGTCCTTCATTTGAAGTTAGCTTTAGCAGAATGAATTATTCTTTATTATTTTCTTACGTTTGTGTGGATTTTCTTACGTTTGTGTGTATTTTCTTTCGTTTGTGTGTTCCTACGTCTCATGGACTCTACCACTGATTGCTGAACTCAATATGACCACACGTATTTTGTTAATCATCGAATCTTTTTTTCACGGCTGATATTCAAATTTTTGTAATAATTCGAGTTGTTGCTTCTGAATGTGAATAATGTTATTATAATATGTTGAGGATTTTCTCTGTCAGAATATAAGTTGTCTGAAAAATATTTTTCAGCGTAACCACTCTATTAATTAAATGATCAACACGCGGTTGTGTTTATTGTTGTAAATACAGTAGGCCGGGCAATTTTGCAGCTAAAAGTTTTTGCAAAATTCGATGCTAAAAAGGAAAATAATTTAATTAGCCCTCGAGGATCGATCTTTTCAAGATGAGAGCCCTCCTCTGGAGATCCATAATTAAACTCGCCGGCCTTTATTCAGTTACGTCGCCTTGCCGTCCTGGCGCATCACCTTAAGCCTTCTATCCCAAATGGCTGGAAAATATTTTGTGTTGATCAAAAGAAGATTGCCCTCGTTTTTACCGAGGTTACTTATTTCTTTTCTTCGCAGAAAATGTGTTTTTTGATTGGAAGATCAAAAACTAATTTAATTTAAATTAGGGACGATGAAGCGCTTATGTCAACGTAAAGCTGGGCATTGAACACTTGGCGGAAACGTTAAAAACGCGTTTGAAAGAAGAAATCTTTGTCATCATTATAAATTTCGCGTTATTTTGAAGCATTGTGCTTTTGTTCAAAAGCCTAAGGCAACTGATATTGAAACCATATCACGCCAAAACAAACTGACGAGCAGCTTGCTTTTTTAACAGAAAAAAACGGGGAATCGAAGAAGTACATAAACAGCAGAGAATATTTCTTTAGACCTGCCTTAACGAAGCCCTAACCATTTACCTTTTACCAGCATTGCTTAAATCGAGAAAGCGTAATGCGTTTTATTTAAACTATCAGCCAGACTAAAGTCGTAATATTTTATTAAAGGATCATAGAGTTTAACTTTTTTCATGTTTAAATTCGTGAATCTTGGGCGATGGCTTGCACATCATTGAACTGAAACCCACGAAAGGAAGCCCATCATTAAGACCTATATTTTATTCTCGCAACACCCAAAGTAGAGATTTGAAGTGATCACTCTCAGGACTGCGCCTCAGAGTCACTTCTTCTGAAGAAAAATGAAGATTTCAGAGACGATTTGTCAGAGGGAACGACGCTGGCCTGACCGAGACACACGAGAGCGACCACGGCGAAGGTAAGAGAGATTTTTCAGGTCCCTCTGAGTGACTTATCGGCCGGTGAAGAGTGAGAAAAATTGTCATGGTGAACGGCACCCAACTTTTAAACAGGGTTGAAGGTCTCCCAAAATAGAGAAATTACTTGTACGTGTCATTTCACGCCGTATATCTTGTTTGCATGTTTCTATTATATTGCGCATGAATTGGAGTAAACGCCAATCAATAAGTATTAAAAATCAGTATATTAAAAAATATAAATAAACCTGAAATTTATGGAATTTGCAGGCCACATATATTGTGGCGCGTGTTATTTGAGCCTGTGACTGCTGAAAAAATCATTTATTTTATACATACGCAATTAGAAGCTTGAAATGAAACCATGAAAACTGTCAAACTATGCTATGACAAACTGTCAAACTATGCTAACAAAACTATGAAAACTGTCAAACGTAAATTATGATAATTATTGACCAAACTGAATTCTCTGTCCGACTCGCTTGTCTCTCTGAATTCTCTGTCTTCGCAATCGGTCGGTACAATGACAAATTATTTTTTATCTGCAATTATCAATAAATTGATATTATCTAATATTTATATTATCCACCTGTTATCATGAGCCTGCTCATACCCAAATTTGAACAAGACAAAAAAAAAATTCGGCCAAATTTGAAATTTTGTCGAATCCGTATCCTCGGCGCTCCAAACAGGCTGGGCGCAGTCAGTAGCAGGTCTGGGGCTAGCATGGCATATTATAACGCCTAAATTCTAGTTTATTCCTAACGTTTGAGCTCCTAACAATTATTATTCTTTTACGAATCGATCTCAAATAATATTTTCATACCAATTTTTTATCTTTATCATTTTACCTACTAAATTTATATGCGGTTAGTGCGATTAGACCCTAATAATGACTCTCAAAAAGCTGTCATTAAGGCAAGGCAAAAATCAGTAGTAAGGAGAGTTGCATAAACATGAAAAACCTCATTTATAATTTATTGATAGTATTCGAGACGAGACACGCGTGTTATATTCCACACTTTGTCCTAGAAATGTCGATAAGGATTTTATATCTATTTTTAGCCAAAAACATTAATTTAGCTCAATTGAGTGATAATTAGACTCACAAGAGAACACATTTAGAACCCGGCAATACGCATTGAGAAATTCGCTCGTATGGTTCATTGGACGCAGCGTCGTTTGAAGCAATTCCTATTTGGGCAATTAATTCAACTTGTATCGACAGGAGACTGAGATCATCATTGAATCAATTAAGAGCAAAGCATATTTTTTATAGTTGCCTGAAAACAATATTTATACGAAATCGTATCACTTACCAACTCCACTCCTGAAAGTAATGAAGGTTATGTTGCGAAAAACAATTACCATGCATTACGATCTATTTTCTAGAACACTCTACAAGAGGTATTTAACAGAAAGTTTAATAGCTGATTTCTGAATAATTATAAAATGACTAAATACCAGCGAATAAAGCTATGTAAAGCTACACACCTGAATAATCAAATGGCGTGCGACATTTCTTAGATTCTCAGTGATGAAAAAAAAGATGCTATTTAACTTGAGGTAGATACTATAGTGCTCTACGACGAGTGTTGCTGCTATGGGTGCAGAGGAACGCGTGGAGAAAGAGATTGAATTAGTTCCGACTTGTCTTTAAACTGCATGCTACATCATGAGCTCGGATTCTGCATCTTTTATAAAATTCATCTCATGACCGAAGGTTCTTCAACCAAATCGATCATGGGGTTATAGTCACTCAATTGAAATTTAAATTGTTTCTATCGGCTCTAAAGAAGCCATTTGGTTTGGAAATATGCATATAAAAGTTACCTCGTTATCTCTGACGACAATCCGGTAGGATATCAGCATGTTGCCACTATCGGCAACATGTTGGTAGTTTATGCTAACACTAACAGTTCATCGATGTAGCATACATTTGAATGATCTACAATGGTAACCAAGCTAAGCGAGGAGGAGGGCGATGTATATGTGTTTGTGGCAAAAAAAATATGTTCAGGATCAGCTTGAGAAATAATGTGCTTCTAAACTTATTTTACATGTTATAAGCATAGAGAACAAGCTGAAACAATTTAAAGCAACGCTGATGAAGCATTTGAAATGATTTGCTATGCCGTGCAGGTGGTAGAGAAGATTTACCGAAATAAATAAGCTATAGTTTGGTGGAAAAAGTGGAAAAAGAGGAGTAGAACCTCAATTTATTCGTGAAGAAAAACAAATTTCAAATAAATAGTTTAGTACTTTAAGCACAATTTACCTCTCTGACGACCGAAATTATGAATAGCAATATACGATAAATCACTGTAGGTGTCGTAGACCAGTGAGAAATGGTGGACTGCGTACGACTTCAGCCAGGGGCTTGAGTGGAGACACTAGAGTAATGACGGCTTGATGTTTCCATTGTGATCAAGCAAGGACTGGGCTCTTCAAATTTCTCATAATGATTCTGAGTTGTTTGTAAAATTGAATTTTAAGCGAGCGAATGTCTGGTTGGAGGATGCCAAACTTCAAAATATTTTGCAGCGAATAATCGTGTCCCAATCACATAAATTAACTCGTGCATATCCAATCAATTGGACATTTGTGTTTTTGTTGTCGCTGGGTCTCCATGACCATAATAAAATGAAGACTTTTATGCTTGTGCGATCATTCGTACCAATTATACAACTGCACTACGAGTGTATGAGGTCATATGAGATTCCGTACAAGAAACGCCTCGTTCGAAAGGATGTCTGAGATTTTCTCGAAGGAGGACCCAAAAATATCATACGGTGATCGAAAAAATTAACCAAGAGATGAACAAGAGATTAAGGATAGATTCATAGATTATTTCGCTCATTTCTTTCATCTAATTTAGAACGACATGAACACAGGATTTGAATCAGGACGAATCTAATGTTGGTGCGTATACTACCAAATTCGTGAGCCAGTTTGTCTCTAGCTTAACAAATTTAAAAATATTTTTTCATTTTAGGGGATAATTCAAAATATTAATAGCAGTTCATAAATTGATTAAAATTTAAGTCCTCCTTCGAAACAAACGAATAATTTTTTCAATAAAGTTGCATGGAATGAGGCAGCGAGATACGTGTACAGAAGCATCGAATGTTGCTCTTGTTTATTCGACAATAACGAGACACGGCAGTAGGAGCGCTCTATGCTGCATTCATTGTTTACAGGCCATCAGAAGCCACTCTTGTGCAGCAGCGACCTCAGTACAAATGTCACTAAAAAGCGTGGCAGACGTACACTCCCTCGGAAAATCATTTTTATCATACGAGCAAATAAATTATGCTGTGCAAATAGCTATTATTTGACCAACTTGGACTAAATAGCTAAGTGCAACACTAGCGTCTGGCTAGGTGAGGTTCTGTCTAGTCCACTACGAATGTTTACGCGAGTTGAATCATGTAGGATCATTTCCAAATTGTGGTTAATAACCAGTTTTAGATGGTGAGAGGCAAATCATCTTCAAGAAATTCAGGCAAATCGAGCTCTACAGCAATAATCCAGAAATAAAAATTC
This sequence comes from Hyalella azteca, assembly GCF_000764305.2. NCBI lineage: Eukaryota > Metazoa > Arthropoda > Malacostraca > Amphipoda > Hyalellidae > Hyalella > Hyalella azteca. The sequence goes on along the minus strand of NW_025943947.1, from coordinate 280,769 downwards.
ATGAACAATAACGACTCTTTGAAAATTTGAATATTATTGTTGAGTGAATGCTCATTAATTGGGAGCATTCACATTGGGACTTAAAAAATTTTGAATTCGGTTTAGAGATATTAAAGTAATTCATACATCTAGCTTAATCCGTCGAAAACAAATGAAGTGAAAACATTACAACTTTTGCAAGATAATATTTCACGAGGCTGATGTGAAAAAAATTGTTACAAGTACCTTGAATGATGATGAAAATACTAAATTTTGCCAGATAAAATCTGTATCTAATTTTAAAAGAGTAAATGCGATGCGGTTTACTAAGTGCTGGTAACTGAGAATATTTTCATACGAGTTTTCCGAGGGAGCATTCGTCTGAAGGAGAGCATCTGTGTCGCGTCCTACAAAAGGCTGTTCCTCACCTTGGATAGACCGTAAGGAACTGAGCGCTGAGCTCAGGCAGATCTTCAGGTGGTGGTCGCCAACATCTGCTCAGGAGACTGCTGCTGCTGCTGCCGCCACCTCTTCGTACGACAACAATACACGTCAGCAACACTCAACCACACGTAGCCACACACATAACACCAGATGTAGACACGAATCACCCATGAATAAGCTAGTTAGTTCGTTTAACCATGCATATTATCTTGCCGTCACACGTCGAAAAATGTATTGAAAAATCCCTCGATGAAAAATGCTCCAGGAATATTTGCCGATTGAAACACACTAATGTACGTGTGAGTAACATGTTGAAAGAAACAAGGAGTATGTTTGAGTGGGCCTGCGACGTGATATAACATAACATAAGATAACATAGCGATGTCGACGCTGAAATGTAGTCAGTAAGTCATTTATTGAAGGTCTGTGAGAGACATTCTTTTGCAAGACTTGCATACCATTTGCGTGAACATATTTGTAGTCTAGGACTGTTGACTATCCTCAAAAATGTGTACACCATTTGGCATACTTGATATGAATGCTCAAATAGGATTTTTAACGAAAAGTTTCTTGCGAAAGTTCAAATAATCCTTTAAGACATATTCATCAACCTACTTTGCTGAGAAATGGCATACTGTATGGTTCATGTACAATGGATAAATAAGTAAGTTCTTGAGTCCATAGATCCGGAAAATCAGGAGCGTATTATCATTATTCTTTCAGGTTGTAGGGAAATTTGAAACAATTATGCAATCATGAAATGTCTGACACATTTCGCGGATATAATGATGATCTCAACAGCATTTTGAAACTATGAAACTGCTATAAAATTCTTTAAAGTAGTGCACAGCTCGTAAAATAAAAAAAAATAGAAACTATTCAATGTTGTGGGAGGAAATACTTCTTTGAATCTGTCAACAGTCATGTTCATCAGAAGTCTACTAACTTGAGAGTGTTTAAGGCTGTTGCTTTGAACTTAGTGTTGGGCCGTAAAACGCTGTCTGCCAGAAACACGGCTTAATTTGCGCACCCGTCCGAAGTGCAAGGAATAAAAACAAATAAATCAAGTGTCTCACGATACATTAACTACAGTCTTATTTTGTATATTCACTTGCATTCATGTTTCAAACATTCGTCAAGCATCCCAAGCACACACAGATATTAATAGTAATTTATGTAAAAAAAGAGGAGACAGAAAGTGAAAACATAAGAAATTACAAGGAAAGTGGAAAGTGTTCGTGATGGAATGTGCAGGATGGCGATCACCCATGAGTGTTCTCAACAAATACGCTCATCACAAGGAGTCAAGAATGGTAAAGGTTTATGTGAACATCACATTTGGAGGAGTTTAGAAACATTTACGTCATCGCATAATTGTTCTCAATAGTTTGACAGAATTTTCATTTTAATGGCAGAATTATTAAATTTTCATTGAAATTAAGTGAAGAGAAGTTATCTAATATTTCAATCTTACTTGAGCTTAATTAATTACCTGATAAATCATTTAAATCCTTCACTTATGAAATAATTATATGCAGCTCGGCACAACTAATTCTGTCAAACACTTGAGAATTTTAATACAACTAATAAAACCGAGATGTAATACAGTGATTGATATTGAGCAGTTCTGGAGGAGTCGGAGCACTCTGCTCACTTCTCAAAGAATACATTGAGCAATGGCAGATGCCGTTAACCCTCATCAACAATAGGATCTCAAATATAGCTTTTTCTCAAATGAGGACTTGACGATAAAAAGTTTCACGAGCTTTTAGCAACCACAAAAAAGATGGCTATATAGTGAAACTTGATTGGATTTTTCTGACTAGCTTTGGTTACAACCCTTTCAACATTTACCTTGCCGTAAACTGATTTGCCAATCTAACTTTGTTTTATTACTGAATTAATATGGATGGTAAGGTCAGTCAGTCGACAGTTCCGTCACAGTTTTGTACGAAATAAGCGTTCATGAAGGGAAGTAATAATTTAGGAAAATGTAACTCATTGCATTACATATAACGACCTGCATTTTAAATTATGTAGCGCAGGAGAAAAATAATGACAGGAATACTTGTGGAAGCCCGATAATGCAATGGTTTCCGAGGGGAAGACACAAAGAATATCTAGAAAGATGATGAAAATAACACAGATAATACAGAAAAAAAACATCACTGTGATTGACTTTCTTAGGAGAGCAATGTGAAGAAGCTATACTTTTTTATCGAATGCATCGACCATATCAATCTAAATGATACATTTTAGATCGAATGCAGCCAGGAAACATTTGAAGTAATTAATTCGGACGATACGCTTGAAATGAGATTTGAAGGTTTTAAAATATTTGATAGTATTTGAAACTGATTTTGTTGGAGCTTAAAAATACAACCGACGGTAAACACTTTATGTCAGAAGCGATCTTTTGAGGTAGAAAATTATAAACATTCTTCCGTTTTCACAGAAAGTGGCCCAAACATTATTATGAATTTTTCTGTTCTCACAGCAATTCTAGAAATTATGTGAAACAAAATGCTGTAAGAATCGAGATTAATGTGAAGTGCTATGAGTAATCAAGCATGAAAAACAGGGAGAGTCCTGAAAAATTACACGATTACCGTAGAAAAAATTGCGTCCTGGAAACAAAAAGTGATCCTCAAATAAAAGGATAGTTTTTCAAGAATTGCCAGAAACTATTGGAAATTCGAAAAATATAAGATTAAAGGTACGCTGTGGATGATTAAATACATTTTTTATGCGCTAAAGAAGAAATCTGGTTTTGTGCATTAAATGAAGTCATCCCAGTGATTATTGAGTGGTTACTCATGACTTGATATATGCTTTTTGAATTTCAACATCGATTTTCGGGGGTTATGTACACACCAAAAAATCCCCGGCGTCAGTTAACCCTCTACCACCGTATGTCACTCTCCGGGAGCATAACTTTCAACTTAAATTATACGTAAAGTATTGAGTGTAGCAACCTGAGGACGTTTGTACGCAAGAGAAAACATTTGAAAGTTGTACGTGGCGGCAACCATCAGTGCAAGTCATTTTGCGTTCACTTGAACGTTTCCTTTTTGGGAAGTAGGCTTGTGACAATATTGCTCCGGTTACTCATATCAGGCGGTAGAGGGTTAAAATTGCATTCAGGAGAAAAAAAGGAATTAAGCTCATAAGAATTTAATGGAGGATACATCTAATACACAGCCACATTGGTGCATGATACAGAAGAATACAGAAGCACATATAGAGGCCGGAAAGGCTGGCATGCTTCCATATAAAAACTTTTACCACAACGACAGTAAAGTTAACATGTACTGCAAGGCAACAAGCAAACAACACATTCTTCGCGAGAACTATGTGATAATCTTAATAACGAAGCATTCCAACCGTACTTAGAACATTAGTGCAGTATAATTGGGGAAACTTTCATACTATAGTTATTTATTTCCTATTATTTCATTTTGGGCGGATGTGACTTCGAACCGGATGTGTTTTATGTGATTCATGGCATCAAACGGTGCAGTAATATTACTGAAGTAATGGATTTAAATTGGAAGGAGGTCTTGCGAATCAATTAAATATCCACATTTCTTTGTATTTCATTAAATGAATTAGGTGTTGTAGTGAACTCCGGCAAGGCTTTCGATAAGTACAAATTCCCATGAATAACGAAACACTGAATTTCTAATGACCGTACCTGAAATTAATAATTTCAAGATAAAATATTCTTCGCGAGCTTGCATAAGACATTATGATCGTTTTATAAAAATATAAAATATTTCTAAGCAGCATATTATGGAAAAAGTATTTAGCAAGGTATTGATAGACTTTCATGCATAAGCCAGATATTGATTGACTAGTTGTATTAAGCGATCATGCAAGCTCGCCATATGTCAATGCAAAATCGGTTGCGACAGGCATTATTTCGGTAAAATCCTTTGATGATCGAACACTATTTTAGGAAGTGTACTTCACGTCCATTTCGTCTCTTTAAGACTTTTCGGTCTGCAATTCTATGGTCTTAATTGTAGGCCTCCTTTTGTCCCGTGGGGATTAGGTTTTCAATGAAGTCGCAATTCATGCTGGATATGTGAGCAAAATTTTTATTTTGTTCGATAGTAGATATGCAAACGACCAAACTGAAATGATGAAATGAATTTTTGTGTAAAATTTTCAGCATAGATTATATAAGAGACGTACGAGACGCAAATTATCGGAAACGGAAGCTATAAAAGAGTATTGAGTTATAATTTATAAACGCAAGGTAAATTTTCCTCACAAGAAGTATTTTTTGCAGTTTTCCCAAACCCGAGAATGAAATAAAATTTGTATCTTCGACAATCTGGAAGTGTCTTCTATCCGCTGCTTAAAGATTGCAGGAACCTTTCCAGAAAAAATCCTGGCGCTTCTTTGTGATGGCAATCTTGTCTTGCAATTACGGCAAGTATGCAGCAAAAGTTTTTAATTTTTTTTCGAAATGAATTGAAGATGGGAGTAGTTTTTGTTGGGTTTTTGATAGAAGAAATTTCCCGACAAAAATGGAGAAGATCATTATTTCTAACACCAAAGATCTCTCAGCCAACTCTAATTCTAATTTTCTCCTCAATCGGAAAAATTAAACAAAAATTGAAGTCTCGGATATGCAGTTACAGTTTTTGCGAATTTTCTCTTCAAAATTCGAAAGCATCAATCATAGTGCAAATTTGATGCCAATTGACAGACATAGGCTCCATTTGTGAGATGACATACGTTAGCGATCAATCAGATCAATCGGCATTATAATCGATTTTATTTATCGGAAAGTTGCCTGATTTTGCATTTCCTAAACTTATACTTTACCCATGTTAGGTATGGCAATTGGTTGAAAATCCCCAACAATGAAATGCAGAGTAGCATTGAAAATAAGAAGTTGAAATTGGTTTTACTGGAGCTTGCAGGAAACTGTTACTTTTTTAAATAAAATGAAAGTTTTGCATCAGTCATTGTAGAAGTTGTCAGTACAAAATATCAAAGTTTTTCCGCTCTTCGCTAATACATTTATCAGCGGCGATCATAATTTTTAAACACCACAACAACGTTGAGCGCATCGTGATTGTTAAAACTAGAATATCTTGGTTACTTAGAACTATTTGCATTTTTTTCAGAAATAGATTTGCTTTGTTATATATGAGAATATGGTTTATTTAATTCATTCCTAACTCCTGCAACACGCAACAGATATATTCGATATGAGGAGAATTCCAACGCTGTCACATGGGAACCATGCATTGCGTTATTATTTGTCATTTGTCTGCAGTGCAATTAGTGTTTAAGGCCAAATATGGTGCCGGCACAGCAATGCTAAGCCAGGTATCATTCATCTAGCGCCAGCCATCATGTGCGACAGAAGCTGCTCTCCCGGCGGTCATGTCTTCTCTGCTAACGGTAGCGTGGAACAATGTAGCCTGCATAGATCATGAGAACCTCTCATCCGACGTCCGGGCCTCTTCGTGGTGGATGGACCCCTCCGGTGCGACCCGTCGCTCCCGGGGGGCCAAACACGGACACAACTCCCGGACCTGCTGCGAGCCGTTTTTTCGGCTTGGCGGCGCCCCCGCGTGGGGCGATGCTTCTTCCCTTCGCCTTTCCTGTCCTCGGCCGCAGCCCGCCCACTCGACCAAGTCACCGTCGCCCTTCTCCTCCTGATGGCGGGTATCCACCCTCACCCCGGCCCTGACAGCCTTGACCCTTGTGGCGTCTGCGGGCGCCCGGTCACCTGGCGGGGAGTCTCCTTCCAATGCAATTGCTGCAACCTCTGGGTCCATAGACGGTGCTCCGGGCTCCGCCGGGCATCCCAGTACAACCACACCTGGGCCTGCCCCGGGTGCACTGCGACTCCCGCCCCCCCCACCTCGCCGCCTCCTCCCTCCCC